>NC_139040.1:85506387-85636324 GCF_964662115.1 Mustela nivalis
GGCTTGGTCAGTTAAGCATCTGACTCTTTATCTAAGCTCAGGTCTTGATCTTGGGGTCACAAGTTCAAGGCCTGCATTGGGATCCATGCTGAGCATGGAGCATACATTTAAAATAAAGGGAGGGAAGGGGATGCATAACCACCGTGTAATGTTTATATTAAAATGTGTAATACTTCATGCAAGATGTATATAAACAGCAAATTGAAAGGTATATTGAGTACATTGTGATTTCAGTGAGTGGAACTGATGGCCACTCCTATGGTTTATACAGAACTGTATAAGTATCATTGGCATTTTTCAATCCTAAAATTTGTATGGAGCCAGAGAAGACCACAAATATCCAAGAGAATGTTGAAAAAGAAAAACAAAAGTGGGGCATCATGCTCCATGACTTCAATTATATTACAAAACTGTGATCATCAAGACAGCATGGTATTGGCACAAAAATAGACATATAGACCAAGGGAACAGAATAGAGAGCCAAGATTTGGACCCTCAACTCTATGGCCAACCAATCTTTGAAAACTAGGAAAAAATATCCAAAGGAAAAAAAGATAATCTCTTCAATAAATGGTGTTGAGAAATTTGGACAGCTATATATGGAAGAATGAAACTCGACCATTCTCTTACACCTTCCACAAAGATAAACTCAAAATGGATGAAAGACCTCAGCGTGAGACAGGAATCCATAAAAATCCTAAAGGAGAACATAAGCAGTAACCTCTCCAACATCAGCCACAGCAACTTCTTCCAAGACATACACCAAAGACAAGAGAAACAAAAACAAAAATGAACTTTTGGTACTTCATCAAGACAAAAAGCTTCTTCACAGAAAAAGAAGCAATCAACAAAACCAAGAGGCAACACACAGAATGGGAGATTTTTGTAAATGATATTACAGATAAAGGGTTAATATCCAAGATCTATAAAGAAATTCTCAAATTCAACCCTCAAAAAACAGATAATCAAGTCAAAAATTGAGCAGAAGATATGAAGAGACAATTCTACAATAAAGACATGCAAATGGATAAGAGACACATAAAAAAATGCTTAACATCTGTAGTTATCAGTGAAATAAACACCAGTTAGAATGGCAAAATTTAACAAAACAGTAAGCAACAAATGTTAGCATGGATGTGGAGAAGGGGGAACCCTCTTACACTCTTGGTGGGAGTACAAGCTGGTACAGCCACTCTGGAAAATAGTATGGAGTTTCCTCAAGATTTTAAAAATATAGTTACCCTAAAACCCAGCAATTGCACTACAAGATATTTACCCCAAAGCTACAGATGTAGTGAAAAGAAGAGCCATATGCACCTAACGTTCATGGCAGCAATTTCTACAATAGCCAAATTGTGGAAGGAGCTGAGATGCCAATCAACTGAAAAATGAATAAAGAAGATATGGACCATATATACAATGAAATATTACTCAGCTATCAGAAAGGATGAATATCCACCTTTTGCATTGACATGGATGGAACTGGAGGGGATTATGCTAAGTGAAATAAGTCAACCACAGAAAGACAATTATTACATGGTTTCACTCATGTGTGGAACATAAGCAATAGCATGGAGGGCCATAGGGGAAGGGAGGAATTCTTGAAGTGGGAGAAGTCAGAAAGGAAGATGAACCATGAGAGACTCTGGAACCTGGGAAACAAACAAGGAGTTTCAGAGGGGAAGGGTGTGGGGTGATGGGATAACAGGGTGATTAGCATTAAGGAGGGTACAGGTCATGATGAGCACTGGGTGTTATATGCACCTAATGAATCACTGAACACTACATCAAAAATTAATTATGTACTCTACAAAGGCTAACTGAACATAATAAAACAAAGAAAGTAAATTCCCCAATATTTTTTAAGCCTAAGAAGGTACTGATAACATGTATTTCCCAATCCAAATTAAGTATACATCTACTACTAATACTAAATATTTGCATAATGAGAAATATGGTTCAAACTTTGACACAATCTCAGGACATTGATGTCCCTTCAGAAAAGACTGAAGAAATAAAGTATTTATCCAAAGTCTTTCTTTAAAAAGAACTTATTTATTTATTTCTTAATTTTATTTTTTATTATGTTGTTAGTCACCATACAGTATGTCATTAGTTTTTGATGTAGTGTTCCGTGATTCATTTTTTGTGTATAACACCCAGCTCTACATACAATACATGCCCTCCTTAATACCCATCACCAGGGTCGCCCATTCACACAGCCCCTTCCCCTCTAAAATCTTCAGTTTGATTCCTGGAGTCCATAATCTATCATGGTTTGTATTCACTCTGATTCCCCCCTTCATTTTTCCTTTCCTTCTCCTAATGTCTTCCAAGCTATTCCGTATGTTCAACAAATAAGTGAAATCATATGACAATTTTCTTTCTCTGCTTGACTTATTTCACTTAGCATAATCTGCTCCAGTTCCATCCATGTTGATTCAAATGTTGGGGATTCATCTTTTCTGATAGCTGAATAATATTCTATTGTATATAAGGACCACAGCTTCTTTATCCATCTGTTGAAGGGCATCTGGTCTCTTTCCATAGTTTGGCTATTGTGGACATTACTGCTATGAGTATTGGGGTGCATGTGGCCCTTCTTTTCACTACATCTGTAACTTTGGGACAAATACCCAGTAGCGCAGTGGCTGGGTCACAGTGTAGCTCAATCTTTAATTTTTTGGAGAACCTCCACACTCTTTTCCAAAGTGGCTGTACCAAACTTGCATTCCCAACAACAGTGTAAGAGGGTTCCCCTTTATCCACAACCTCTCCAACACTAGTCATCTCTCGTCCTGTCAATTTTTGCCATTCTAACTGTTTTAAGGTGGTATTTCAATGTGGTTCTTTTCTTTTTTTAATTTATTTTTTATTTATTTTTAGCATAACAGTATTCATTATTTTTTCACCACACCCAGTGCTCCATGCAATCCGTGCCCTCTATAATACCCACCACCTGGTACCCCAACCTCCCACCCCCCTGCCAATTAAAACCCCTCAGATTGTTTTGTAGAGTCTATAGTCTCTCATGATTTGGATTTCCCTGATGGCTAATGATGATGAGCACTTTTATTTTCTATTTTTTTAAATTCAATTTTATTTTTTCAGTGTTCCAAGATTCATCTTTATGCACTAAACCCAGTGCTCCATGAAATATATGCCCTCCTTAATATACATCAGTAGGTTTACTCATCCCCCCACCCACTCCTCTCCAAAACCCTGTTTGTTTCTCAGAGTCCATAGTCTCTCATGCTTTGTCTTCCCCTCCATTTACCCCAATTTACTTTTCCTTTCCTACTCCTAATATCCTCCAAGTTACTCTCTATGGTACATGAGCAAGTGAAACCATATGATAATTGGCTTTCTGTGCTTGACTTATTTCACTCAGCATAATCTCCAGTCCTGTCCACATTGATAGAAAAGTCTGAGTAATATTCCATTGTATATATGGACCATATCTTCTTTATCCATTCGTCTCTTGAAGGGCATGTTGGCTCTTTCCACTTTGGAGATTGTGGCCATTGCTATTATGAACACTGGAGTACATATGGCCGTTCTTTTCACTACATCTGTAGCTTCAGCGTGAATACCCTGTAATGCACTTGCGGGGTCACAGGATACCTCTATTTTTAATTTTTTGAGGAACCTCCACACTGTTTTCCAAAGTGGCGGCACCAACATGCATTCCCATCAACAGCGTAAGAGGGTTCCCCTTTCTCCAAATCCTCTCCAACATTGCTGTTTCTCCCCTTGTCAATTTTTGTCATTCCTGTCAGATTTTGCCATTGTAAGATGGTATTCCAATGTGGTATTGATTTGAATTTCACTGATGGCTAATGGTGATGAACATTTTTCATGTGTTTGTTAGCCATACGTATGTCTTCTTTGGAGAAGTGTTTGTTCATGTCTTCTTCCTCTTTTTTGACTTGATTATTTGTGTTTTGGGTGTTGAGTTTGAGAAGTTCTTTATAGATCTTGGATATCAGCCCCTTGTCTATAGTGTCATTTGCAAATATCTTCTACCATTCAGTTGTTAGCCTCTTTGTTTTGTTTACTATTTCCTTTGCTTTTTACCTTGATGAAGTCCCAAATGTTCATTTTATTTTCTTTGCCTTTGAAGATGTGTCAAAAGAAGTTGCTGTGGCTGATGCCAAAGAGGTTACTACCTATTTTCTCCTCTATGATTTTGATGTAGTCCTCTTTCACATTGAGGTCTTTCATCCATTTTGAGTTTATCATTGTGTATGGTGTAAGACAATAGTAGAGTTCCATTCTTTTCTATATAGCTCTCCAATTTTTCCAGCACCATTTATTGAAGAGGCTGTCTTTATTTAACTGGATATTTTTCCTGCTTTCTTGAAGATTATTTGACCATAGAGTCAAGGCTGGGCTTTCCATTCTCTTCCATTGGTCTGGTTTTTTGCCAGTACCATGCTTTCTTGGTGATCCCAGTTTTGCAGTAAAGCTTGAAATCAGGCAAACTGATGCTCCCAGCTTTCAAAATTTCCTTGGCAATTCAGGGTCTTTTCTGGTTTTATACAAATGTTAGGATGTTTATTCTGGCACTTGGAAAAATGTTGATGGTCTTGAATGGGATGGATTTGAAAGTGTAGATTGCTATGGGCAGTATAGACATTTTAACAATGTTTATTTTTCTGATCCAAGAACACAGAATGTTTATCCATCCTTTTGTGTCTTCTTCAATTTCTTTCATGAGTGTTCCATAGTTCCTCATGTACAGAACTTTTACCTCTTTGGTTAGGTTTATTCCATTTTGGGGGGGGGGCTACTGTAAGTGGAATCAATTCTCTAAATTCTCTTCCTACAGTTTCATTCTTAGAGTTTAAGAAAGCAACTAATTTCTGTGCTTTGATTTTGTATCCTGTCACATTACTGAATTGCTGTATGAGTTTTAGTAGTTTGGGGGTGGAGTCCTTTGGGTTTTCCACATAGAATATCATGTTGTCTGTGAAGAGAGTTTGACTTCTCCTTTGTAAATCTGAATACCTTTTATTTATTTTTGTTGTCTGATTGCTGTTGTTAGGGCTTTTAGTACTATGTTGAACAATATTGGTGAAAGTTGGCGACCCTGTATTTCAGATCTTAAGGGAAAAGACCTCAGCTTTCCCCCATTGAGAATGATATTCACTGTGGGTTCTTCATAGATGGGTTTTGTGAAATGAGGAATGTTTTCTTGATCCCATTACTCTGAGGAGTTTTAATCAGGAAAGGATCCTGTATTTTTTCAAATGCTTTTTTTTTTTTAAGATTTTATTTATTTGACAGACAGATCACAAGTAGGCAGAGAGGCAGGCAGAGAGAGAGGAGGAAGCAGGCTCCCTGCTGAGCAGAGAGCCTGATGTGGGGCTCAATCCCAGGACCCTGGAATCATGACCTGAGCCGAAGGCAGAGGATTTAACCCACTGAGCCACCCAGGCATCCCTTGTCAAATGCTTTTACTGCACCAATTGAGAGGACCATGTGGTTCTTTTCTCTTCTCTTTTTTATTTGTTCTATCATATTGATTGATTTGGAAATGTTGAACCACACTTGCATTCCAGGGATAAATCCCACCTGGTCACAGTAAATAATCTTTTTAATGTACTGTTGGATCCTATTAGCTAGGATCTTGTTGAGAGTCTTGACATCCATATTCATCAGGGGTATTGGTCTGAAACTCTCCTTTTTGATGGGGTCATTGCCTAGTTTTTGGATCAAGGCAATGCTGGCTTCATGAAAAGAGTCTGGAAGTTATCCTTCTCTATTTTTTGAAACAGCTTCAGGAGAACAGGTATTACTTCTTCTTTGAAAGTTTGGCAGAATTCCCCAGGGAATCCATAAGGCTTGAGGAACTGAGTTCTGTGTCTTTGGAAATTGGGCTATTGATAAGGTAACTTCTTTGTTGTAATCTTAAGGACATTTGCAAACCAAGGGAGACTCCTGTCTTGTAGGATTGTGATCTCAGCAAGTTAACTATTTATCATTTTATGGCAGTCAGGGGTGCCTGAGGAATGCTACACCTATGGAGGGGAGCGGATGAAGGGGGGGGTGCAAGGCGCCATCTCTTGCTTTGTCCTCAGCCAGCCACCTGCTCCCTCATCATTCCCCCCTGAACAATTTTGACCCTTAAATCTTTAAGGTGGTTGAAGGTGGAAGGTCTCATCTTCTGTAAGTTCTTCGTGCTGAATAGGGGCGTAGAGCTGTCCCTACCTGCTCGGGTCAATATTGATCAGGGTAGGAACGTATAGGGGAGTTACGAAAGGTGGAGGCAGCTGAATCCAGCGCTGACAGTGAAGAGGCGTCCTCGCGCGCGACAAGGATCGTCTGTCGTGGTGAAGTCATTGTAGCAATGGAGTCTCGGCACCAAGTAGAGAAACATGTAACAAAGCAACATATTAAGATTAATAAGGCAATAAGAATAAGAAGCCCGAAAAGGAGATTCGGCCATAGTCCTCCTTCAAATTAGGAACTTAACCGTTTACTGAGAGAGAGAGAAGGGTCTTGTAGGGCCTTAATCTGAGTGTTCATATCTTTTATTAGTCCTGTGACATTTTTGTGATAGTCTGGGATGTACACACAACATTCTGTTTTGATGATTGCACGTGTGCCACCCTGGGCTGCTGTCAGGACTTCTAAGGCCATCCTATTCTGTAGGACTGCCTTGTGTATTTGTGACACTTCAGTATTAAGCAGGGTGATGCTATTTAGTGAATCATTGAGTGCCTTTGTAGTATATTTATTAAGGGCTTCTACATGCCACATGACATCCTCTAGTCCCGCAGATGGAACAAAGATGGATGCTATGTGATCATACCATTTAAAAACAGATCGTGTCCATCTTTGTTTCAAGTTGGGGAGATTAGCTGGAGTGGTGATGGTTTTAGTAATGCGCCCATGAATCCAGGCAAATCCTCAAGTACAGCGACCTATCCATTCTGGAGGAAGCCAGGGCCACAGGTTGGTTCCACATATCCAGTGGGTTCCGTTTGGAGCTGGCCATCTAATGCCAGGTCGCCTTGCCCAATCAGTAGCAAACCAGTCAGTAGCCTGGAGTACTATTACTTGGGAACACATTTCTAAAGACAGCCATCCTAGATGTCGTGTGTTATTTGCCCAAGTACCACTCGTATGATTTCTTTGTTCCCAGCATAAAACTGCCTTCTGACTGAGCTGTCCAATGGGTGTGGGTATGAAACACATATATGTATCCTAGATTTGATATACACCATCCTTAGTATAGCAACAAGGAGACTTTTGGAACTTAGACCCATATTTGATTGGGGAGTTATGGCTTGATAGCAATCCCCTTTCCTTCCAAATAGCTCCATGGGCATGTAGTACCAGGAAAGCACATTTGGAGTCAGTGTAAATGTTAATTCTTAGACTTTGGCAATTGCAAAGTGCTAGTGAGCACTATGGCACACCTAGCTTTTCTTTATTTTTTTTTTTTCTATGAAAACTATTGTCATCAGAAAACCAACTGTCATTCGTATTTTTAACAGGGGCATCTTAAATCTGGGCAAATAGAGTAAGCAAGATCAATAACCTTTGAACATTTTTGCTCTATAGAGAAAGAAGTACAATGGTCAGGTTCAGGCATACAGGTAACTAGGTTTAAAGTTTGACAAGTTTTAAGTATTAATTCTGGCATGTACAGTCCAATATTTAATAAGACGGCCTCCATCATTCATTGGTGGCCTTTGGCTTCTAAGACAAATCTGGACCTGATGTGACATCATTACAGTCAAGGACTGTCCCATAGTGAGCTTTGAGGCTCTTTTATGAGGGAGGCTATTCTAGGTTTTGCTAAAGCATCTATTTGCAATTGCACCTCAACAGAGGTGGCCTCTAGGATAAATATGACAAAGGGGTGAAACCAATAAGAAGACCTTTGAGTGGTCCAGCCTTAACAATATACTGATTACAGAGGATCACTGGCAAGTGAGAAAACTTGTCAAGAGATAAGGGGAGTCCCCCCTGAATCATCCAATCCACTCATAAAGAAAGTGGGGTCATCCATTATCTCCACAAGTCCATAGTTAATCCTATGGAGTGCGATAGGTTGGCTTTTAGGCAATTTCATTATCCCAGCCACACACAAGGTGTTAGTCAAGTTATACAATTGTAGGGGAATCAATCCCATTTTTCCAGTTGTTTAATCATGTGCCGTGGGGTCTGCTAATATCCCCACAAAATAATAAGATCAACTAAAGAAGCTATTGTGCAACTTCTCTGAAGTTTACCTCAAATTGTATAGCTTAGGTAAACATTTAAAGACAATCAAATCTAGAATTTAATATCCATAAAGGTGTGTTACCGAAACATAATTTTTCTCTCTAAAATAACCCTCATTTCCAGTGATAGCCAAATCAGGACTAATTCACTTGTGACACAGGTCCAGTTTTAACAAACTTGGCCCATTATTTACATAAGCTCAGCAAGAACAGTGAGTGTGATCAAATAGATCTTTTAGAATCTGCTTTGCTGGAACTTTGTATAAGGAATCTCTAGGTTGAACTTTTAGTAGCCTTTCCGGGCCAGAAGCCAAGCCCTGTACTTGCCATCAGGCATGCCTGCAATACCTGTTGATTTGGGCGAGTTCCTCTTCTCGAGACTGCACCTACCAAGGAGTGACATTCTTTACTCACCCAGTGAGGCTGCTGGGAACTCTGTAAGCAAGGTATCAGGCCAACAGTCCCAAGGGGCTTTATGGCTCCAGGTTTCATAAAGTCAACCTTAGTTCCTTTAAAGCTGTCTAGTCATATCTGAGTCTTTTCAAATATGACATCCCAGTCAAAGCCTTGGAAAAATAACCAGTTTCCAATGGTGTCCTGTTACAAGGAGAACAGATTCTTATTGAACTTATGCAAATGACTGATTGCCATGGAAGAATGAATACTTACTGAGACCTTTTGGTTTCAGAGGGTTCAGATAGAGAGAAAATTTGAATGCTTTGATTTGTTTGCAAATCAATACTTTTACATCTCTGTAAGTTACAGATAACTTAAGGAAAAAGTATCCCTAGTCTGGAAGAGCAAACATTAGAGAGAACCAGCAATGTTTAAAGTAAGACAAAACATTAAGAGACACAACACTATAATCTTTTAGTTCATTTAGTCCCATGTTACTAATTCTGGTGAATGCAGCTTTAGTCAGTTTTGGAAATTCTTACCCATTTCAGTTTTAGGATTTTCAAGTATATCAAATATCTGTATTTGTCCTGAAAGTCCTTTATAGGAATCTCCTTGAAGATAAAACTCATTTTACCAGAGAATTAAAACAATTATAAATGACAAAAACTCAGAATGGATATGGTTAGAGCTAAAGAGACAAGGGAGTTTACAATTTAGCTGCAAGGAAATCAGGTTATTTCTGTGGTACATAACATTTCCATAATTACAGTATCAAGCGATGATCTCTCAAAACGTTAAAACTTTAGGAAGTGCGTAGAATCTCTAGAATAGTTATAGCATTTTCCCAAATGTAACCCAAGGTTTATCATTGGTTCAGTAGTACTTCATGAGCAACTTCACATACCAAGGAAAAGCCTGAGTTAAAGAGATTTATAATTTAAATCTTGTCAACATTTGCTAAAATTTTAGAAAGTTTTAAAGCACATGCCTAAATATAATTAGGGATGTTAAACACCTGATAAAACAAAACATAGAAACTGGGTTTTCTGGGCAGGCAAAGAGAAAACCATTTACATTTTCTTAACAGCAGATCAATTGATCTAAGAAAACATTGTCCTTTTGAACAGAGACAATTTCAGTCTTGTACCAATGTACCTTTAAAACCCATTCATTTCAATCTTAATCCATTCTTGACCATAGCTAAAATTCCTTTTCTGAAGATTTCCCTTCACAAACCTTCCACAACTTTCCTTTGCATTCATGTTTTGTCCCAAGTCATTCCCTTCCAAACAACCATCTCATTTAGGACAAAATTACCTTCCCTTACCCTCAACAAAATGTATTCCCATTCCTTAAATCTTTCTTACATATCTCCTACTTTCCTACATACAGTTTCCCTTTATTTCCATCAGTCTTAGTTACACTAAGCAGAACTTTGTATTCTTAGAAACACCTTTGTGAACTGCTACAACAGAATTCTTCAGGTGGCAAATTTATGAATCAGTTAAGTGGAAAACAAGTTTACCAGCAGACTTAAATACTCTTAGTTTCTTTGCAGTAAGAAGTCAAAAGCACAAACCTACATCCAATAATTAACGACTTAGCATTTTATCCTGTTTGGTTAAGATACAGATGTCCACAATTTAATTCCATTTGTCATCCAAGCAAAACTTTAAAACTTTCAGGTTACCAAAGACTTTGAAAGCTACTTCAGCAATTACCCATTAGAACTTTGAGACAGACAATTAAACATCAGTTTAGTCATTTCTTTGCTAACAAATTTTAACAAGTAACATAAGCTTATTTAACCTTCAGTAAACTTCGATAGAATAAAGCTTCACATTTACTGCTGTTAACTTCAAAGATGCATCTATCTTAATTAAGCCAACAAACTTAACTTAGTTCCAATACTGATTTACGTTCCACCTGGGACCACTCCAATTTGAATGTTTACCTGAGACATGCGTGGGAAGATCTGGAGCGGGGGTATTCTTCTTGCTCCTTGACAGTGAAGAGAGAAGGAGCCATGGTGCATGATCTAGAGGCTAGTCATGCAGGCTGCACGCACCTTGGTGCAGAAACAGAAGGGGAAAACAGAGGAAACAAAGTGCTGCCAGGAGGCAGAGAAGGGATTCCCGGTTTCAGAGCTCATAAGCCCCAACAGAGGAGCAGACGCCATGCTTTCCCACCAGCAAGGGGGGAGGGGTTAGGCAGTCCAAGTCAGGCCAGAGAACACAGGGAAACTTCCCCGAAACAAAGAGAGTTTCGGCAGCTGCTTGGGAATATTCCTTATGGTCTCTGTCTCGAGTTAGACCAACCCCAGTTGGCTCCAGTTATAGCCATTAACACGGGAAGTGAGTGAGGGAGAAGCCCCCACATCTATTAGGAGTAACAGAGAGAAATAAAGCCAGAATCCCCTTTGCTAGGGATGGCCCAGCAACCTGGGTTTACTAGAAGAAGGCTTATTTACGTAATTATCACTGAATATGTCAGGAGAAAGTTTACTAGCTGACTCATTTGGGCAAACACATTCTGCAAAAGCCCCTTAGTCTGGGGTCCTGGTGTAGAGCAATGAAGGCCTAGGTATGAGCAGTGAAGGTATCCTAGGTCCATTTGCCCTGTTTCCTGCAGAGATCTAATAGATCCCACTGAGGCCATGCAGTGTTGCAGGAGCTCAGTCCTTTCCTAAGTTTTGCAATCCAAATTATTTCCAGTGGGTTAAAAGGCACCCCAAGGTAGAGTCCTTGGGAACTGAAGAAGCCTACTGAGGCCATGCTTCCAGAAAAGTAATGAAGGTCCATTACCAAATCCCTCCTGACTCCTGGGTGGCGTCCCACACAGGATATGTCAGAGGTTCCTGTGTGTCAAAAGCGACCAGAGGCGTCCCTCAAGATATCGCTATTGATCACCATCCTGCCTTCCCTGGGAAGACATTCCTGCCATAAAAGGCCCTGGAGGGGTGCCGGCGTCCCTCCACTTCCCCATCGCATCCTAGGCTGCCGATGGGTGCCTGGTGAATGGACTAAAACGCTGTGCCATGCTATTGTATGTCCTGAAGACTGCATACTGTTTTGCCATATTAACCCCAAAAACGCTAGAGAAGTTTTGGCAAGGGGAAATTACTCAATTTCATAGCTTTAGGCGCTTTGCAGAAGACACTGACGAGAAACAGTAAAGATTGAAATCCATCATGGTCTATGCGACATTCCAACACATGTGGTCCTTACAGCCAACTTCCCTAGGAAACGGTCCCCGGTTGCATTTTAATTCAATCGGGTACTGGTTTCGGCCGGCTCCCAGTGGAGGTCTCGCGGCCAGAAGTGGCTAGACCGAGCATGTGGAGGGGATCACATTAGATCAGTCAGGAGGAAACCTCACACGGGAGTCTTAAGATTGGCAGCCGTCCTGGTGACTTAGGTGGCTGTCCCGTGCCCAAGAGAGACAACTTTCTATAAGAACAGGAACAAAGAGAGGCCATCAAGTTTCTGGGTCTTATTGCCATTCCGGCCAGGGTACTAGCTTACAGCCAAAAGGCAGACGCTCTCCTCCCCGTGGAGTAGCCACAGGCTAGAGGATTACAGCCTGAGCAATTGACATGCAAGTGTTCCAATAAGACCATACTCCTTGAAAAAGCCCTGGAATGAGAGTAAAGGAAAAGGAGAGAAAGTACTCACCAATTTTGCACCGAAGCTCAGAGTCCAAATGTAAAGACTCACAAATCTCCTGGCTGGCTCGCCAAAAATGATGAAGTCCCAGAACCTAAGTCAGGTTCGGTGGGGTGAGGTTTGGAGCTGACGACTAAAGAAAGAATTCTTAAGACATCTTTGGTGCAAAATGGTGATTTATTAGAGCACGGGGACAGGGCCCGTGGGCAGGCAGAGATGCGGCTGCCGCCCCGGGTTGTTAAGAGTGGTTGGTTATATACACAGGAGTTGGGTAGGTGAGGACAAAGGGGTGTTCAGAAGGGCTATTGGGGCAAAGAATACTATCAGGATATTGAAGGCTTAGTTGCTATCAAGTAAAGACAATTGGAAGTCTGGTGGAATGTTACATTCCTGCTATCAAGCATCCTTGTTAATGAGATTTAGGTTTAGAAGAAATTTAACTTTATTTACTTTTCCTTCTACCTCCGCCTCCTTCGGTTTTTATGGAGGGGAGGGTAACATTAGGCTTGAGGAACTGAGTTCTGTGTCTTTGGAAATTGGGCTATTGATAAGGTAACTTCTTTGTTGTAATCTTAAGGACATTTGCAAACCAAGGGAGACTCCTGTCTTGTAGGATTGTGATCTCAGCAAGTTAACTATTTATCATTTTATGGCAGTCAGGGGTGCCTGAGGAATGCTACACCTATGGAGGGGAGCGGATGAAGGGGGAGGTGCAAGGTGCCATCTCTTGCTTTGTCCTCAGCCAGCCACCTGCTCCCTCATCAGTATTTAGTTTCTAGGTGTTTGAATTCCTTCCAAATTTTTCCTGTGGTTGAGCTCCAGTTTCAAAGCATTGTGATCTGAGAATATGCAGAGAATAGTCTCAATCTTTGGTATTGGTTGAGCCCTGATTTGTGACCCAGTATGTGATCTATTCTGGAGAAGGTTCCATGTGTACTCATAAAGAATGTGTATTCTGTTGTTTTAGGTAGACCCTAACATAGGTAAAACATATAAACATGTTCTATTTATACATATGAGGTCCTTCCGGTTCAATGTGTCACTCAATGCTCTTGTTTCCTTATGGATTTTCTGCTTGGATGATCTCTCTGTTACTGAGAGTGGCTTGTTAAGATCCCCTGCTATTAATGTATTCATATCAATATGATTCTTTATCTTGATTAACAGTTGTCTTATGTAGTTGGCTGTTTCCATATTGGGGGCATAAATATTTACAATTGTTAGATCTTCTTGGTGGATAGACCCTTTAAGAATGATATAGTGTCCTTCTGTATTTCTGACTACAGTCTTTAGTTTAAAATCTAATTTATCTGATATGAAAATCACTACCCCAGCCTTCTTTTGAGGTGAAAGATGCTTCTCCATCCCTTCACTTTCAGTCTGGATGTATCCTTAGATTCC
Source organism: Mustela nivalis (assembly GCF_964662115.1). Taxonomy (NCBI): domain Eukaryota; kingdom Metazoa; phylum Chordata; class Mammalia; order Carnivora; family Mustelidae; genus Mustela; species Mustela nivalis. The sequence continues at coordinate 85,520,090 of NC_139040.1, forward strand.
AAATGGGTCTCTTGCAGACAATATATGGACGGGTCCTGTTGTTTTATCCTATCTGCAAACCTGTGCCATTTTATGAGTGCATTTAGGCCATTTATTTTAAGAGTTATTATTGAGAGACACATTTTTATTCACATCGTGTTACCTGTGATGTCCTTGTTTCTATAGGCTGTCTACATAAATTTCTGTTCAATTATATTCTTGTTTTTTTATTCCTCTTTTATAGAACCCCCTTAATATTTCTTGCAGTACCAGCTTGGTGGTCACACACCCTTTTAAACCTTGCCAGTCTTGGAAGCTCTTTATCTCTTCATCCATTTTGAATGTTGGTCGTGCTGGATAAAGTATAATTGGCTGCACGTTCTTCTCATTTAGTGCCCTAAATACATCTTGCCAGCCTTTTCTGGCTTTACAGATTTCTTTGGACAGGTTTGATGTTATTCTGATGGACTTTCCTCTCTATGTAAGAAATATCTTCCCCCAGCTGCTTTCAAGAGCACCTGTCTAAAATTATGATTCCTCAGTTTAACAATCAGGTGTCCCAGGGTCTTTTTAGATTCTATGATCTTGATGGGAGACCTTTCTGCCTCTAGGACACAAACGTTGGTTTCTTTAGCCAGACTGGGAAAAAATTCATGGAGAATTTGTTGAACTATATCCTCTGGTCTTCTTTTTTTTTTTTTCCCTCCCCCTCAGGGATTCCAATAATTCTGAGGTTGGAATGTTTCATAGCATCATTTATTTCCCTAATTCTGTTTTCATGGCTTCTGAGCTGTTTGTTCCAGGTATCCTCCTGATCCTTTCTGTCTATCAGTTTGTCCTCTAGATCACTAACTCTATCTTCTGCCTCAGTTACCCTAGCTGTTAGAGAATTTAGATTATATTGGAACTCATTTATTACATTGTTAACATCTTCACTGGTGGCTTTACTTCTGATCTAATCAATTCCATTTTGTCATTAATGGTTTTCTGCAGCCTAGCCATTGCCTGGATAATTGTTAGCCTGAATTCCCTTTCTGATATACTGCTTATGTCCACATCAAATAGCTCTGATGGAGAGGACCCAGTGTCTGATTTTTTCCTCTGTTGAACATTCGTCCTTCTAGTCATTTTGGTGAGAGATGGCTGAGGGGATGTGTAGCTAAATGTATCAATCAAGGTCCAGGCATGGTGCACCCTGGAATGCTTCTGAGCAATCCAGAGTCCCCACCAAAAATAAAGAAGAATAAATAAAGAGAGGGAGAGAGAGAGAGAGAGAGAGAGAGAGAGACAGGAAAAAAGAAAAAAGTAAAAAGAGAAGACCCAGCCCAAATAGGCCTCAAAGGTAAGATTTATAAAGTATACAAGCAAAAACAGAAAAACAAAAAGACTGACAAAAGTAAATGACAAGAAAAAAAAAAAGAACCCAGCCAAAATGAACCCCAAGTATAAGATTTATATACCACCAGAAGAAAAACAAATGCACAGAAACAGTGACAGAAGAAAAATATGGGAGGGTGGTTTTAAATTCTCAGTGTGGTCAAGGGAGGTTATTTTGATTTTTCCTGGGTGTGTCTTGATATCTTTGTTAAAGGACTCAACTTTCCTGAGATAAAGTGGGATTAAAACCGGTTTATATATAGGGATAGTATTGACTGGGAAATGAGAAGTACCTTGAAGCTTATCTCTATATAAATATTAAGAAAATAGAAAAGCAAAAGAAATAACATAGATATAGGTGTCAAAAAAAGTTCAAGTTAAAAGGTCATTATGGAACTTGTTGTTCTGTGCCTCTGATTGTGATGGTAAATAGGTTAAAATTATAAAAAAAAAAAGAAATTGCTGTGGCTGATATCGAAGAGATTACTGCCTATGACACTTCTCTAATCAAGACATACAAATGGCTATCAGACACATGAAAAAATGTTCATCATCATTAGCCCTCAGGGAGATTCAAATTAAAACCACATTGAGATATCACCTTACACCAGTTAGAATAGCCAAAATTAACAAAACAGGAAACAACATGTGTTGGAGAAGATGTGGAGAAAGGGGAACCCTCTTACACTGTTGGTGGTAATGCAAGTTGGTGCAGCCTCTTTGGAGAACAGTGTGGAGATTCCTCAAGAAATTAAAAATAGAACTTCCCTATGACCCTGCAATTGCACTCCTGGTTATTTACCCCAAGGATACAGATGTCATGAAAAGAAGGGCCATCTATACCCCAATGTTTATAGCAGCAATGGCCACAGTCGTCAAACTATGGAAAGAACCAAGATGCCCTTCAACGGACGAATGGATAAGGAAGATGTGGTCCATATACACTATGGAGTATTATGCCTCCATCAGAAAGGATGAATACCCAACTTTTGTAGCAACATGGAAGGGACTGGAAGAGATTATGCTGAGTGAAATAAGGCAAGCAGAGAGAGTTAATTATCATATGGTTTCACTTATTTGTGGAGCATAACAAATATCATGGAGGACAAGGGGTGTTAGAAGAAGGGAGTTGGGGTAAATTGGAAGGGGAGGTGAATCAGGAGAGACTATGGACTCTGAAAAACAATCTGAGGGGTTTGAAGTGGCGGGGGGGTGGGAGGTTGGGGTACCAGGTGGTGGGTATTATAGAGGGCACGGATTGCATGGAGCACTGGGTGTGGTGAAAGAATAATGAATACTGTTTTTCTGAAAATAAATAAATTTTAAAAATTTTTAAAAATTATTAAAAAAATAAAGAAAGAGAATAGTGGGAATGAATTAAAAATGAAAGTTCTATCTATGAAGTATACAGGCTTTAGGACAATACCTGGAACTTAATATCCTCTTTTCCACTGATAACTGGGGTTTTTTGGTTTTATGCAGAACCTGTGGTGGTTGTCCTCTTGTTTTTTTGGTTTTTTGGCTGGCTTTCTTGGGACAGGGCCTGCCACCTGGTTTTTCAGTTAGTACTTCTAGAGTTGAGTCTTCCTGCCCCCTATCAAAGGGCTGGGCTCTGAGGAAACCGGTTTTTCAGGCTTTTGTTCTCTGGAGGTGTATTTGTTTGCTCTTTTTTCTTCCCTTGGCAGCTTTTGCAGGTTATTTGGAGGTTTAGAGGAAAGCAAATTGCACCAAGACCTCTGTCTCAGAGAGAAGCCTCAGACTGTTCCCCTCTAGGTGTTCCAGAGCACATAAACTCTCCCTCTGCCACCTTCCAGTTCTCTACTGGAAGGACCCCAGCCACAGCGTCAGGTGTCACAGGAGCTCCCGCTTGTACCCTGGTGTTACCAAAACTACAAGAAGTACTTCTATAGAGAGCTGGCTTCCATTGGCTGTCTCCACCGGGGCAGTCTACGCAAGTCCAGACAGGGCCAGAGAGGTCCCAACCAGAGACATCACGCTGAGGTTTTCATGCTGGACTGGGCTGGGTGTGTTCAGACTATCGCTGGTCCTTGAGAGCACTGGCTAGCGCCTGCACAGACCTCTCTCAGGGGAGGGTGTGGAGTGCAACTCAGACCTCGTGCATGCAGAGTACAAAAGGCTGTGGTTCTAGAGAGCACCAGCTGGCGTCCACAACAGACTCTCTCATGCTTGCCACCACCCAGATGCTTTCACTCATGCAGAGGTCTCAGGGACCAAGGCCTGGTTTATTTCTAGTTTTACTATTTTGTGTATGAATATCCATCTTTTCTAACACATTTATTAAAGAGGATGACTTCCTTGTCAAATATTAATTGACTGTATGTGCATGAGTTTATTTCTGCCATCTTGATTCTATCCCATTGATTCTACATGCCTGTTTTTATACCCGAACATACTACTTTTATTACCATAGTTTTATTTTATTTTTTTAATTTTATTTATTTGACAGAGAGAAATCACAAGTAGGCAGAGAGGCAGGCAGAGAGAGAGAGAGGGGAGGAAACATGCTCCCTGGGGAGCAGAGAGCCCAACGCGCGGCTGGATCCCAGGACTCTAGGATCATGACCTGAGCTGAAGCCAGAGGCTTTAACCCACTGAGCCACCCAGGCGCCCCACCATAGTTTTATTTTTTAAAGCTGAGGGTTTTGAAGGGGCTGGGGGGTAGGAGGTTGGGGGAGCCAAATGGTGGGTATTATGGAGGGCACACATTACATGGAGCACCGGGTGTGGTGTAAAACCAATGAATTCTGTTACGCTGAAAAGAAGTAAAAAATATATATATTTATTTATTCATTCATTCATTTATTTATGAGACAGACAGAGAGACAGTGAGTGCAAGGGAGGGGGAGGGGAAGTGGGACAGAGAGAGAGAGAGAGAATCTAAAGCAGACTCTGTGCTGAGTGCAAAGCCCAACAAAGGGCTAAGTCCCACAACCCTAAGATCATGACCTGAGATAATACAGAGTCAGATGCTCAACTGAGTGTGCAGTCCAGGTGCCACAAAAGTACAATTTTAAAATATAACTAAAAATCAGGCAAAGTAATGCATTTCACATTGCTCATTCTCAGGTATGCTTGGCATTTTTGCCTTTTTTTTTCAGGTTCCATTTAAATTTTATGATATCTTTTTCTATTTCTGTGAAAATGTCATTCAATGTTCATAGAGATTGAATTGATAAAGGGGTGATATCCAAGATCTATAGAGAACTACTCAAATTCCACACTCAAAAAACAAATAACCTAGTAAAAAGGTGGAAGACATGAGCAGACTCTTATCCAAGAAGGAGATGCAAATGGATGAGACAAATGAAAAAAATGTTCAACATAACTAGCCATCAGGGAAGTACAAATCAAAACCACATTGTGATACCACCTTACACCAGTTAGAATGGCAAAAATTAACAAGGCAGGGTACAACAACTTTTGGAGAGGAGGTGGAGAAAGGGGAACCATCTTATATTGTTGGTGGGAATGCAAGCTGGTACACGTACTTTGAGAAACACTGTGCAGTTCCCCAAGGCGTTAAAAATAGAGCTACGCTATGACGCTGCAATTGCACTACTAGATATTTACCCCAAAGATACATATGTAGTGAAAAGAAGGGACACATGCACCTTAATGATCACAGCATCAATGTCTACAATAGCCAAACTGTGGAAAGGACCAAGATACCCTTCAACAGATGAATGGATAAAGAACATATGTTCCAAATATACACTGGAATATTACTCAGCCATCAGAAAGGATGGATACCTGCCAATTGCATCGACATGGATGGAACTGGAGGGGTTATGCTAAGTGAAGTAAGTCAAGCAGAGAAAGAGGATTTTCATATAGTTGCACTCATATGTGAAACATATGCAATAACATGGAGGACCATGGGTGAAGGGAAGGATATATGAAGGGGGAGAAATCAGAGAGGGACACAAAGCATGAGAGACTATGGACTCTGGGAAACAAACTGAGGATGTCATAGAGAAGGGTGGGTATAGGAAAGGGTAACAGGGTAATGCGTATTAAGGAGGGCACATGCTATGATGAGCACTGGTTGTTATATGCAACTAATGAATCATTGTACGTTACATCAAAAGCCAATGATGTCATAAACAGTGGCTAACTGAACATAATAAAAAATGAATCTATAGATGCCTTTTGATAGTATGGACACTTCACAAATATTAATTCTTCTAATATATGTAAACGGGATACCATTCAACATATTTGTGTCTTTATTTTTCTTTTTAAATTATTATTTGTTATTTATTTTGAGCATAACAAATTCATTGTTTAGGCACCACACCGAGTGCTCCATGCAATATGTGCCCTCCATAATACCCACCACCTGGCTCCCCCAACCTCCCACACCCCTCCCATTCAAAAACCTCAGATTGTTCTTCATAGTCCATAGTCTCTCATGGTTCAACTCCCATTCCAATTTCCCACAAATCCCTTCTCCTCCCCATCGCCCTATGTTCTCCATGTTATTTGGTATGCTCCACAAATAAGTGAAACCATATGATAATTGACTCTCTCTGCTTGCCTTATTTCACTCAGCATAATCTCTTCCAGTCCCTTCCATGTTGCTACAAAAGTTGGGTATTCATCCTTTCTGATGGAGGCATAATACTCCATAGTGTATATGGACCACATCTTCCTTATCCATTCGTCCGTTGAAGGGCATCTTGGTTCTTTCCACAGTTTGGCGACAGTGGCCATTGCTGCTATAAACATTGGAGTACAGATGGCCCTTCTTTTAATGACATCTGTATCTTTGGGGTAAATACCCAGTAGTGAAATTGCAGGGTCATAGGGAAGCTCTATTTTTAATTTCTTAAGGAATCTTTACACAGTTCTCCAAAGTGACTGCACCAACTTGCATTCCCACCAAGAGTTAAAGAGTGTTCCCCCTTTCTCCACATCCTCTCCAACACACGTTGTTTCCTATCTTGATAATTTTGACAATTCTAACTGGTGTAAGGTGGAATCTCAATGTCGTTTTAATTTGAATCTCCCTGATGGCTACTGATGATGAACATTTTATCATGTGCCTGATAGCCATTTGTATGTTTTCATTGGAGAAGTGTCTGTTCATGTCTTCTGCCCATTTTTTGACATGATTATCTGTTTTCTGCATGTTGAGTTTGAGGAGTTCTTTATAGATCCTGGATATCAGCTTTTGTCTGTACTGTCATTTGCAAATATCTTCTCCCATTCCGTGGGTTTCCTCTTTGTTTTCCTGACTGTTTCCTTTGCTGTGCAGAAGATTTTGATCTTGATGAAGTCCCAAAATTTCATTATTGCTTTGATTTTTCCTTTGCCTTTGGAGACATATCTTGAAAGAAGTTGCTGTGGCTGATATCGAAGAGGTTACTGCCTATGTTCTCCTTTAGTATTCTGATGGATTTGTGTCTCATATTGAGGTCTTTTATCCATTTCGAGTTTATCTTTGTGTACGATGTAAGAGAATTGTCAAGTTTCATTCTTCTCCATAGAGCTGCCCAATTTTCCCAGCACCATTTATTGAAGAGACTGACTTTTTTCCACTGTATATTTTTTCCTGTTTTGTCGAAGATTATTTGACCATAGAGTTGAGGGTCCATATCTGGGCTCTCTACTCTGTTCCACTGGTCTATGTGTCTGGTTTTATGCCAGTTCCATGTTGTCTTGGGGATCACTGCTTTGTATTAAAGCTTGAAATCAGGCAACGTGATAGCCCCAGTTTTGTTTTTCTTTTTCAAAATTTTCTTAGCAATTCGGGGTCTCTTCTGATTCCATACAAATTTTTGGATTATTTGCTCCAGCTTTTTGAAAAATACTGGTGGAATTTTGATCAGAATGGCATTAAAAGTATAGATTGCTCTAGGCACTATAGACATTTTAACAGTGTTTATTCTTCCCATCCAAGAGCATGGAATGGTCTTCCATCTTTTTGTGTCTTCTTCAATTTCTTTCATGCGTGTTCTGTAGTTCCTCAAGTACAGTTCCTTTACCTCTTTGGTTAGGTTTATTTCCAGGTATCTTATGGTTCTTGGTGCTATAGTAAATGGAATCAATTCTCTAATTTCCCTTTCTGTATTTTCATTGTTAGTGTATAAGAAAGCCACTGATTTCTGTACATTGACTTTGTATCCTGCCACGTTGCTGAATTGCTGTATGAGTTCTAGTAGTTTGGAGGTGGAGTCTTTTGGGTTTTCCATATAAAGAATCATGTCATCTGCGAAGAGAGAGTTTGACTTCTTCATTACCAATTTGGATACCTTTTCTTTCTCTTTGTTGTCTGATTGCTGTTGCTAGGACTTCTAATACTATGTTGAACAAGAGTGGTGAAAATGGGCATCCTTGTCTTGTTCCTGATCTGAACGGGAAGGCTGTGACCTTTTTTCCATTGAGGATGGTATTTGCTCTGAGTTTGTCATAGATAGATTTTATGAAGTTCAGGAGTGTTCCTGCTATTCCTGTACTTTGAAGCATTTTAATCAGGAACAGATGCTGGATTTTGTCAAATGCTTTTTCTGCATCAATTGAGAGAAGAGAGAAGAACCACATGGTCATCTCAGTTGATGCAGAAAAAGCAGGTGACAAAATCCACCATCCTTTATTTGTGTCTTTAACTTCTATTATCAGTGCATTGTCATTTTCAGTGTAGAGATCCTGCGCCTACTTGGTCTAATTTATTCCTCTGTACTTTGTTGGAATTGAGGTTATTGAAAGTTGAATTATTTTACTTATATACTTCCATGTAATTGTTATTCATGTATAAAAATGCTACTTTTTTATATTAACTTTTTATTGTGCAAATTTACTTAATTTATTAGGCCTAATAGTTTTTATGGTGGAGTCTTTAGGATTTTATATATATAAAATCATGAGATCTGCAAATAGAGACAAATTTACTTCACCCTTTCTAATTCTGATGCCTTACAAAACATTTATTTTCCTTCCCTAATGGCTTTGGCTATAACTTCTAGTACTGTGTTGAGTAGGAGTGTTGAGGTTGCACCCATTTGTCTTTTTCCCAATCTTATAACAAAAACTATCAACATTTCACCACTGAGTATAATGTTAGATGAGGGATTATCTTATATGACGTATATTATTTTAGGGTATGAATCTTTAACAATTCTTTTCATGAGAAAATGAATTTGTATCATAAAGAGATGTTAAATTTTGTCAAATGGTATTATTAAATTTATGGCATAATTACAAAACTATTAATGTCATGCATCACACTGATTTTCATTTTACACATCCTTGCATTCCAAGGACAAATTCCAATTGATCATGGTCAATGAACTTTTTTTTAGGTGTTTCTGAATTTGGCTTCTTTTTTAAAAAAAATTTAACTTAATTTAATTTATTTTTTTCAGTGTTCCAAAATTCATTGTGCACCATGCCCAGTGCTACATGCAACACATGCTCTACTTAATACTCACTACCAGGCTCACCCCACTCCCCACCAAACCTCCAAAACTCTGTTTTTCAGAGTCCACAATCTCTCATGGTGTGTCTCCCCCTCTGTCTTTCCCCAACTCCTTTCTCCTCTCCATCTCCCCATGTCCTCCATGTTATTCCTGATGCTCCACAAGTAAGTGAAACTATATGATAATTGACTCTCTCTGCTTGACTTATTTCAATCAGCATAATCTCTTCCAGTCCCATCCACGTTGATACAAAGGTGGGTATTCATCCTTTCTGATGGAGGCATAAAGCTCCATTGTATATATGGACCATATCTTCTTTATCCATTCATCTGTTGAAGGGCATCTTGGTTCTTTCCACAGTTTGGCAATGATAGTCATTACTGCTATAAACATTGGGATACATATGGCACTGCTTTTCACTACATTTGTATCTTTGGGGCTTCTTATTATTTTGTTGAATCTTGCATCATTATTCATCAGTGATGCTAGCCTATAGTTTTCTTTTCTTGTGTTGTTGTACTGTGACTTTAGTTTCAAGTTTATCCTGGCCTTTGAAAATAAGATTAGGAGTGCCACATACACTTTGATTTATTGAAATTTTATTTTAGGGGCTCCTGGGTGGCTCAGTGCATTAAAACCTCTGCCTTCAGCTCATGTCATGATCCCAGGGTGCTGGGATCAAGCCCCACATTGGGCTCTCTGCTCAGCAGTGAGCCTGCTTCCCTTCCTCTCTCTCTGCCTGTCTCTCTGCATACTTGTGATCTCTCCCTCTGTCAAATAAATAAAAAAGTCCTTAAAAATTATTTTAATATAGTTAGCTAAAATGCAGCACAATGTTGGCTTCAGGAATGTAATTCAGTGATTAATCAAATAAAACACCCAGTGCTCATCATAACAAGAGACCTCCTTAATACGTATTACCCATATAGCCCACCAACACCCACCTCTGTACATCAAACCTCTGTTCTCTATTTTTTTTAAGATTTTATTTGTTTATTTGACAGAGAGAGAGAGAGAGATCACAATTAGGCAGAAAGGCAGACAGAGAGAGGGGGAAGCAGGCTCCCTGATGAGCAGAGAGTCCGATGCAGGGCTCAATCCCAGGATCCAGAAATCATGACCAGATCTTAAAGCAGAGTCTTAACCCACTGAAAAACCCAGGCACCCCTATCTGTTCTCTATTCTTAGGAGTCTCTCAGAGAGGGTGAAATTAATATGGGGGAGTGGAAGTGGACCGTGAGCTTGGCTCAACATTCAAACACAGATGGACCAAAATCCTGCTATTTTGAACAACTAGGAATATGATCTGAGGATTAAGGAAACAATCCACATAGTTGGAGGGAGAGGATGTGGTGGACTCTAGGTTCTGAGCCATGAATTGGCACAGAGGAAAGCTAAGGGGCCACAAAGATGAGGTAACCCTTTTCAAGGAGAAAAGTCAGGGAGACCTAGAGAGTAAGAGAGAGTGCAGAGGTTTGGTTTCACACACAATATGTGAGGAGACCCCGGGTCACACTGGAAGAGATTGTTCACTTTCCCAGAGTACATTTGGAAGAGCATATATTGCCTCTCCAAAGACAAAAGGCCAGGGAGAAGCTATTGAGCAACACTCACTAACAGGGTCAGAGGTGTGCACAGAGGGCAGAAAAAAACATTTTCTTTTCAGTGAGACACAAGAGATTTAAACTTCAGTGTAGGGAATAGAGGATTGGGTCACATGCAGATGGCAGATAATCTTGTTGCAGCTTTTTGCTGTGTATCACAATGAACTCTAGCATCCATTTGTGCATTGTGAGACTGCTTTTCTGGGACAAGATAGTACAGGGAATGCCATGAGGCTCTCCTCCAGATGATGGAAGTGGGCCCAAACCTTTCCAGTCCTTTGAATCCCAGCCACTGGGGAGAGATAAAATATAGGATATCTATGGCACTAGGTATACTGACAGACAAGAACATACAATTTATGGGCAGGGAACTGACTAAAGCCCAGGACATAGGAGATTGTTCACTGTTATGTGAGGAACTCCTGACAAACAATGGCCAAATGTTTGCTTCTCTGGGGACAAGAAGTTAGGGTGACACCATATTCTCCCTCATCCACCATGCCCGCTCCCCATGCACGTGCACAGCATAACTTCAGAAACAGCACCACCAGTGAAGACTGAAGTCTTCTACACTAAACCCTCTCCCCTGAACCTGGAAGGGCCATCTTTACAAGGGCAAGTCAGTTTGTGAGCCAGTCCAGCAGGCCTCATCATCAGAAGACCAACATAGGCCCCATGCATGTACCAAGTTTCCTGAATAAAGAATGCTCCAAAACGTCAGTTTCCAGTTGGAATAAGACCAGGCTTGTTTCTATTTCTTTTTCTTTTCTTAAATTTTTAAAATTTTAAATATTTTCCTTTTCTTTTTTTTTTCATATATATATGTGTATTCTCTTTTTCTCTATCTTCTTCTTGGTATCAGGCTTGTAATTTTATGTTCATTTGTTGGTTGGTTAGTTGGTTGGTTTCATTCTCATATTTTTGGATAAGTCTTCTTGTTTTCTTCTTTCTTTAATCTTTTTTCTTCCTTGAAATAATTAGTAAGGATGATAACCTTAAGATAGCCTTATCAAAAAATAAAGAGGAAGAACCCAAATAAATAAAATCATGAATGAGAGAGGAGAGATCAGAACCAACACTGAAGAAACACAAACAATTATCAGAGAATAGAATGAGCAATTACATGCCAACAAATTAGGCAATCTGGAGGAAGTGGGTAAATTCCTAAAAACGTATAAACTACCAAAACTGAAAAAGGAATAAAGAGAAAATTTGAACACATCCATATACAACATGAACTTGAAGAAGTAATAAAAAAAATCTCCCAACAAACAAAAGTCCAGGGCCAGATGGTGTTCTAGGGGAATTCTATTCTATTCTATTCTTTTGAAACTATTGAAAAAAAAAAAAAAAGGAAAACTTGTAAACACATTCTATGAGACCAGAACTACCTTGAACCCCAAACTAGACAAACACACCCTTCAACAGACAAATGGATAAGGAAGATAAAGAAGATATGGTCCATATATACAATGGAGCATTATGCCTCCATCAGAAAGGATGAATACAGAACTTTTGTATCAATATGGATGGGACTGGAAGAGATTAGGAAATAAGTCAAGCAGAGAGAGTCAATTATCATATGGTTTCACTTACTTGGGAGAGGATAGTTGCAAATGTTTAATCAAATACAGGGCCCGTAAACAAAATCTGTAAGGAACATAATCAAACTCAACATTGCAAAAATTAACAGCTCGGGAAACAACAGATGTTGGCAAGGATACAGAGAAAGGAGAAATCTCTTACACTGTTAGTAGGAATGCAAACTGTTGCAGTCACTCTAGGAAACAGCATGGAGGTTCCTCAAAAAGTTAAAAATAGAACTACCTTATGACCCAGCATTTGCACTACTAGGTATTTATCCAAAGGACTAAAAAAAAAAGTGATTCAAAGAGGCACCACACCCCTTGTTTATAGCAACAATGTACAAATAGCTAAAATAAGGAAAGAGACCAGATGTCTATCAATAGATGACTGGATAAAGAAGAGGTGGTACACACACACACACACACACACACACACACACATACATTTAAATACATATACATATTTAATATACATATACATATATTATATACATATAATATAATATAAAAATATAATTTATACATTGTATTTTAAAATATACATTAAATATATTATAATATTATATTTTAAATATATAACATTTGATATTATATTTTGCTTTTTATATATTTATAAAAGAAATAAATAAATACATATTAATATATTATATATCTCATATATTATATATATATATATATATATCAAGGACAGGATTATCATTCGACTGTTACCTAATACTACTTGGGTCTCTTGGTTGAGAAGAATGTGCTGTGGTGAGTTCCAAGCTCTTTACGTGTCAGAACTAAAATTGTAGAAGTGTCAAGATGGCAGAGAAGTACGAGACCCGGTTCAAACCAGTCCTCTGAATTGAGCTAAATATCTACCAGAAAACTCTGAACACCCATGAAATCAGCTTGAAATGTAAGACACACTTCTGGATCTCTACAGGGGAAGAAGATCATCTGTAACTGGATCATGGTTGATATATTCAGCTATATATTCCCTAAACCACCTCTCACCAAAACGACTAGGAGGAAGAACCTGCAACAGAGGAAAAATTCAAACACTGTGCCCTCTGCCACAGGACCATTGGATATGGACATAAGCAATATGTCAGAAATGGAATTCAGGGTAAAAATTAACCAGGCAATGGCTACACTGGAGAAGACCATCAGTGGCAACATAGAATTTCTAAGGGTAGGAGTGAGAGCTGATCTGGCAGAAGTTAAAAATGCTATTGATGAGATCCAATGTAATCTAAATCCTCTAAGAGCTAACATAAATGAGGAAGGAGATCAAATTAATAATCTAGAAGACAAACTGATAGAAAAGAAGGATCAGGAGGATGCCTGGAATAAACAGCTCAGAAGTCATGAAAAGAGAAATAGGGAAATAAATGACACCATGAAATGTCTCAATATCAGAATTATTGGGGTCCCTCAGGGGGTGGAGAAAGAGAGAGGAGTAGAAGATGTAGGTGAACAAATACTGGATGAAAATTTCCCTAATCTGGGTAATAGAACAAGTGCTCATGTCCTAGAGGCAGAGAGGATACCCCTCCAGATTGAATCTAGAGAGACCTCCAGATACTTAATTATGAAATTCACAAGTCATAAATTCAGAAAGGATGCCATAAGGGAAACTAGGGGGAAGATATTCCTTACATACAGAGGAAGGACCATCAAAATAATGTCATACCTGTCCACAGAAACCTGACAAGCCACAAAAGGTTGGCAAGAGGTATCCAGGGGACTAAATGAGAAGAACATGAAGTCACGAGTACTTTATCCCACAAGGCTGACATTCAGAATGGATGGAGAGATAGCTAACAAGACCAGCAAGGTTTAAAATAGACCACCAAAAAATATTAAGGGGGTTCTGTAAAAAAATAAAGAACATAAGAGTGACATAGAACAGAAATTTACAGAGACAATCTATAGAAACTAGGACTTCACAGACAACATGTTGCCAATAAAAATTTATTTTTCAATAATCACTCTCAGTCTAAAGGGCCCAAATGCTCATGAAAAAACAGCACAGGCAAGATCAGGAGCGTTCAGAGTGGTATCCTAAAGATACAAATGTAGTGATCCAAAGGGGCATGTGCACCCGAATGTTTATAGCAGCAATGTCCACAATAGCCAAACTATGGAAAGAACCTGGATGTCCATCAACAGATGAATGGATAAAGAAGAAGTGGTATATATACACAATGGAATTCTATGCAGCCATCAAAATAAATAAAATCTTGCCATTTGCGACAACGTGGATGGATCTAGAGGGTATTATGCTTAGCGAAATAAGTCAATCAGGGAAAGACAACTATCGTATGATCTCCCTGATGTGAGGAAGTGGAGATGCAATGTGGGGGCCTGGGGGTAGGAAAAGAATAAATTAAACAAGATAGGATCAGGAGGGAGACAAACCATAAGAGACTCTTAATCTCATAAAACAAATGGAGGGTTGCTTGGGGTAAGGGGGTTGGGAGAAGGTCGTGGGTTTATGGACATTGTGGTGGGTATGTGCTATGGTGAGTGTTGTGAAGTGTGTAAACCTGGTGATTCACAGACCTGTACCCCTGGGGCTAATAATACATTATATGTTTATAAAAAATATAAAAAAATTATTTAAAAAAAAAAGCACAGGTTTGCAGACTGGATAAAATGACAGGACATGTCCATATGCTGTCTAGATGAGACACGTTTGGAACCTAAACATATATTCAGACTGAAAGTGAAGGGATGGAGAACAATGTCTCATGCCAATGGGCCACAAAAGAAAGCTGGGGTAGCAAGGCTTGTATCAGAGAAATTAGAATTTACTTTATTTTTTTTAAAGATTATATTTATTTATTTGACAGACAGAGATTACAACTAGGCAGAAAAGCAGGCAGGGATGGGGGGTGGGGGGGAAGCAGTCTCCCTGCTTAGCAGAGAGCCCAATGTGGAAATCGGTCCCTGGACCATGGAATCATGACCTGAACCCAAGGCAGAGGCTTTAACCCATTGAGTCACCCAGGCGTCCCCAGAGAAATTAGATTTTAATCTAAAGACTGTTGTCACAGATACAGAAGAACACTATATCTTTCTTAAAGGGTCTATCCATCAGGAAGATCTAACAAGTGTAAATATTTTTACCCCCAACAAGGGAGCATCCAATTACACAAGCCAACTATTAAACAAAATACACAGTTGTATCAGTATGAATACAATAATTGTAGAGTATCCTAACACGCCACTTTCAGCAATAGACAGAACATCCAAGCATAACATCAATAAAGAAACAAGAGCTTTGAATGACACATTGGACCAGATGGACCTCATAGATATATACTGAACATTCTACCCTAAAACAACAGAATACTCATTCTTCTTCTTTTTTTTTTAAATTTTTTAAATATTTTCTTCATTTGGCAGACAGAGATCACAAGTAGGGAGAGGCAGGTGGGGGAGCGGGGAGAAGCAGGCTCCTCGCTGAGCAGAGAGCCCAATGTGGGGCTCGATCCCAGGACCCTGGGATCATGACCCGAGCTGAAGGCAGACGCCTTAACCACTGAGCCACGCAGGTGCCCCAATACTCATTCTTCTTGACTGCACATGGAACATTCTCAAGAATAGACCACATACTGGGTCACAAGTCATCTCAGCTGATACCAAAAGATTGAAATTATTCCCTGCATATTCTCAGACCACAGTGCTTTCAAATTGGAACTCAACCACAAGAAAAAGTTTGGAAGGAATTCAAAGACTTGGATCCTGCCTCCCCTCTTTCTCTCTCTGCCTACCTCTTTGCCTACTTGTGATCTCTGTCTGTCAAGTAAATAAAATCATTAAAAAACTGACACTAGAGATACAGTAGAACACATCAAAGAAAATAGAAACTGGTTTTTTGAAGGAATAATAAGGTTGAACAAGCTCTGGCTAAACCAAAACAAAAGAAAAGAAAGAGGACCCAAATTAATAAAATTATGAATGAAAGGGGAGAGATTATGACTAACACCAAGGAAATAGAAACAATCATCAGAAATTATTATCAACCCTTAATGTTAATAACTTAAGCAACCTAAAGGAAATGTATGGATTCCTGGAAATGTATAAACTTCCAAGACTGAAACAGGAAAAAATGGACAACCTGAACAGAATAGTCCAACATCTAGTAAAGAGATTGAAGCATTGATCAAAAACCTCCCAATAAACAAGAGCGCAGGACCTGACAGATTCCCTGGAAAATTCTACCAAATATTCAAGGAAGAAATAATACCTATTTGCCTGAAGCTGTTTCAAAAAATAGAAATGGGGAAAACTCCCAGGCTCTTTCTATGAAGCGAGCATTACCTTGTTCCCCAACCAGGCAAAGACTCCATCAAAAAGGAGAATTTCAGATCAATATCCTGGATGAATAGGGATGCTAAGATTCTCAAGATCCTACTAAATAGGATCCAACAGTACATTAAAAAGATTATCCACCATGACCAGGTGGGATTCTTCCATGGGCTAAAAGGATGGTTCAACATTCGCAAATAAAACAATGTAATGCAACAAATTAATATGAGAAGAGAGAAGAACCACATGGTCCTCTCAATTGATGCAGAAAAAGCACTTGACAAAATCCAGCATCTGTTCCTGATTAAAATGCTTCAAAGGCTAGGGATAGAGGGAACATTCCTGAACATCATCAAATCTATCTATGACAGACCCACAGCAAATATCATCCTCAATGGGAAAAAGCTTACAGCCTTCTTGTTGCAATCAGGAACAATACAAGGATGACCACTTTCACCACTCTTGTTCAGCATAGTATCAGAAGTCCTAGCAACAGCAATCAGACAACAAAGAGAAAGAAAAGGTATGCAAATTGGCAATGAAGAAGTCAAACTCTCTCTCTTTGCAGAAGACATGATTCTTTATATGGAAAACCCAAAAGATTCCACCCCTAAACTACTAGAACTCATACAGCAATTCAGCAACGTGGCAGGATACAAAGTCAATGTACAGAAATCAGTAGCTTTCTTATACACTAACAATGAAGATACAGAAAGGGAAATTAGAGAATCGATTCCATTTACTATAGCACCAAGAACCATAAGATACCTTGGAATAAACCTAACAAAAGAGGTAAAGGATCTGTACTTGAGGAACTACAGAACACTCATGAACGAAATTGAAGAAGACACAAAAAGACGGAAGACCATTCCATGCTCTTGGATCAATAGAATAAACATTGTTAAAATGTCCATACTGCCGAGAGCAATATATACTTTGTAATGATTCATTCCAATCAAAATTCCACCAGTATTCTTCAAAGAGCTAGAGTAAATAATCCAAAAGTTTGTATGGAATCAGAAGAGACCCCGAATCACTAAGGAGATGTTGAAAAACAAAAATAAAGCTGGGGTCATCACGTTACCTGATTTCAAGCTTTATTACAAAGCTGTGATCACCAAGACTGCATGGTACTGGCATAATAACAGACACATAGACCAGTGGTACAGAGTACAGAGCCTAGATATGGACTCTGAACTCTATGGTCAATTAATCTTTGACAAAACAGAAAAACATATACAGTGGAAAAAAGACAGACTCTTCAATAAATGGTGCTGGGAAAACTGGACAGCTTTATGTAGAAGAATGAAACTCGACCATTCTCTTACACCGTATACAAAGATAAACTCAAAATGGATAAAAAACCTCAACGTGACACAGGAATCCATCAGAATCCTAGAGGAGAACATAGGCAGTAATCTCTTCCATATCAGCCACAGCAACTTCTTTCAAGATATGTCTCCAAAGGCAAAGGAAACAAAAGCGAAAATATACTTATGGGGCTTCATCAAAATTAAAAGTAAAGGAAACAGTCAAAAAAAAAAAAACACAGCACAGCAAAGGAAACAGTCAAAAAAAACAGAGGGGCAACCCACGGAATGGGAGAAGATATTTGCAAATGACAGTACAGACAAAAGGTTGATATCCAGGATTTATAATGAACTCCTCAAACTCAACACACATGAAACAGGCAAACATAGCAAAAAATGGGCAGAAGATATGAACACACTTCTCCAATCAAGACATACAAATGACTATCAGACACATGAAAAATGTTCATCATCACTAGCCCTCAGGGAGATTCAAATTAAAACCACACTGAGATATCACCTTACAGCAGTTAGAATGGCCAAAATTAACAAAACAGGAAACAACATGTGTTGGAGAAGATGTGGGGAAAGGGGAACCCTCTTCCAATGTTGGTGGCAATGCAAGTTGGTGCAGCCAATTTGGAGAACAGTGTGGAGATTCCTCAAGAAATTAAAAATAGAACTTCCCTATGACCCTGCAATTGCACTCCTGGTTATCTACTCCAAAGATACAGATGTCGTGAAAAGAAGGGCCATCTGTACTCCAATGTTCATAGCAGCAATGGTCACAGTTGCCAAACTGTGGAAAGAAACAAGATGCCCTTCAATGAACGAATGGATAAGGAAGATGTGGTCCATATACAAAATGGAATATTATGCCTCCCTCAGAAATGACGAATACCCAACTTTTGTAGCAACATGGAACGGACCGGAAGAGATTATGCTGAGTGAAATAAGTCAAGCAGAGAGAGTCAATTATCATATAGTTTCAATTATTTGTGGAGCATAACGAATAGCATGGAGGACAAGGGGTGTTAGAGAGGAGAATGAGTTGGGGTAAATTGGAAGGGGAGGTGAATCATGAAAGACTATGGACTCTGAAAAACAATCTGAGGGGTTTGAAGTGGCGGGAGGGTGGGAGGTTTGGGTACCAGGTGGTGGGTATTAGAGAGGGCAAGGATTGCATTGAGAACTGGGTGTGGTGAAAAAATAATGAATACTGTTTTTCTGAAAATAAATTAATTAATTAAAAAACGAAGTCTTACCAGCAGTAATAAGGCAACAAAAAGAAATAAAAAGTATTCATATTGGCAATGAAGAAGTCAAACTCTCTCTCTTTGTAGATGACATGATATTTTATAAGGAAAACCCGAAAGACTCTACCCCCATACAACTAGAACCCATACAGCAATTCAGGATTGTGGCAAGATATAAAATCAATGTACAGAAATCAGTTGCTTTCTTATACACTAACAATGAAAGTATAGAGAGGGAATAGATTCCATTTACTAGAGCACCAAGATCCATAAGAGACCTAGGAATAAATCTAACCCAAGAAGTAAAGGATCTATACTCAAGGAACTACAAAAGACTTATGAAAGAAATTAAAGACGACTCAAAAAGATGGAAAGCATTTCATGCTCATCAATCAGAAGAATAAACATTTGTAAAATGTCTATGCTGGTGTAAGGTGGGATCTCAATGTGCTTTTATTTTAATTTTTTTTTATAAACATATATTTTTATCCCCAGGGGTACAGGTCTGTGAATCGCCAAGTTTACACACTTTACAGTACTCACCATAGCACATACCCTCTCCAATGTCCATAACCCCAGCCCCCTCTGTCGACCCCCCTCCCCCCAGCAACCCTCAGCTTGTTTTGTGAGATTAAGAGTCACTTACGATTTTAATCCCTCCTGATCCCATCTTGTTTCTTATATTCTTCTCCTACCCCCTTAAACCCCATGTTGCATCTTCATTTCCTCATATCAGGGAGATCATATGATACTTGTATTTCTCTGATTGACTTATTTCGCTAAGCATGATACCCTCTAGTTCCATCCACATCGTTGAAAATGGCAAGATTTTATTTATTTTGATGGCTGCATAGTATTCCATTGTGTATATATACCACTTCTTCTTTATCCATTCATTTGTTGATGGACGTCTAGGTTCTTTCCATCTTTCCATAGTTTGGCTATTGTGGACATTGCTGCTATAAACATTCCGGTGCATGTACCCCTTTGGATCACTATGTTTGTATCTTTAGGGTAAGAGCCCAGTAGTACAATTGCTGGGTCATAGGGTAGTTCTATTTTCAACAGTTTTTGGATCCTCCATGCTGTTTTCCAGAGTGGTTGCACCAGCCTGAATTCCCACCAACAGTGTAGGAGATTTCCCCTTTCTCCACATCCTCATCAGTAGCTGTCATTTCCTGGACTTGTTAATTTTAGCCATTCTGACTGGTGTGAGGTGATTTCTCATTGTGGTTTTGATTTGTATTTCCCTGATGCCGAGTGATGTGGAGCAATTTTTCATGTGTCTATTGGCCATCTGGATGTT
Source organism: Mustela nivalis (assembly GCF_964662115.1). Lineage (NCBI taxonomy): Eukaryota > Metazoa > Chordata > Mammalia > Carnivora > Mustelidae > Mustela > Mustela nivalis. The sequence continues at coordinate 85,540,249 of NC_139040.1, forward strand.
TTCTTTGCAGAAATGTCTGTTCATGTCTTCTGTCCATTTATTGATTGGATTATTTGTTCTTTGGGTGATGAGTTTACTAAGTTCTTTTTTTTAAATTTTTTATAAACATATATTTTTATCCCCAGGGGCACAGGTCTGTGAATCGCCAGGTTTACACACTTCACAGCACTCACCAAAGCACATACCCTCCCCAATGTCCATAACCCCACCCCCCTTCTCCCAACTCCCCTCCCCCCAGCAACCCTCAGTTTGTTTTGTGAGATTAAGAGTCACTTATGGTTTGTCTCCCTCCCAATCCCATCTTGTTTCATTGATTCTTCTCCTACCCACTTAAGCCCCCATGTCGCATCACCACTTCCTCATATCAGGGAGATCATATCATAGTTGTCTTTCTCTGCTTGACTTATTTCGCTAAGCATGATACGCTCTAGTTCCATCCATGTTGTCGCAAATGGCAAGATTTCATTTCTTTTGATGGCTGCATAGTATTCCATTGTGTATATATACCACATCTTCTTGATCCATTCATCTGTTGATGGACATCTACGTTCTGTTCATAGTTTGGTATTGTGGACATTGCTGTTATAAACATTCGGGTGGATGTGCCCCTTGGGTTCACTATGTTTGTGTCTTTAGGGTAAATACCCAGTAGTGCAATTGCTGGGTCATAGGGAAGTTCTATTTTCAACATTTTGAGGAACCTCCATGCTATTTTCCAGAGTGGTTGCACCAGCTTGCATTCCCACCAACAGTGTAGGAGGGTTCCCCTTTCTCCGCATCCTCGCCAGCATCTGTCATTTCCTGACTTGTTGATTTTAGCCATTCTGACTGGTGTGTGGTGATATCTCATTGTGGTTTTGATTTGTATTTCCCTGATGCCGAGTGATGTGGAGCAATTTTTCATGTGTCTGTTGGCCATCTGGATGTTTTCTTTGCAGAAATGTCTGTTCATGTCCTCTGCCCATTTCTTGATTGGATTATTTGTTCTTTGCGTGTTGAGTTTGCTAAGTTCTTTATAGATTTTGGACACTAGCCCTTTATCCGATATGTTGTCTGGAAATATCTTCTCCCATTCTGTCAGTTGTCTTTTGATTTTGTTAACTGTTTCCCTTGATGTCAAAAGCTTTGGATCTTGATGAAGTCCCAATAGTTCGTTTTTGCCTTTGCTTCCCTTGCCTTTGGTGATGTTCCTAAGAAGATGTTGATGCGGCTGAGGTCGAAGAGGTTGCCACTTGTGTTCTCTTCAAGGATTTTGATGTATTCCTTTCTCACGTTGAGGTCCTTCATCCATTTTGAGTCTATTTTCATGTGTGGTGTAAGGAAATGGTCCAATTTCATTTTTCTGCATGTGGCTGTCCAATTTTCCCAACAGCATTTATTGAAGAGGCTGTGTTTTTTCATTGGATATTCTTTCCTCTTTAGTCGAAGATTAGTTGACCATAGAGTTGAGGGTCTATTTCTGGGCAACATTTGTTCCATTTCTTTGATAAGGAAATGGATGGAATTTTGATAGGAATTGCATTAAATGTGTTGATTGCTTTAGGTAAACAATTTCACAATATTTATTCTTCCAATCCAGGAGCATGGAATATTTTTCCATTTCTTTGTGCCTTCCTCTATTTCTTTCATGACTACTTTATAGTTTTCTGAGTATAGATTCTTAACTTCTTTGGTTACATTTATTCCTAGGTATCTTATAGTTTTGGGTGCAATTGTAACTGGGATTGACTCCTTTATTTCTCTTTCTTCTGTCTTATTGTTGGTGTATAGAAATGCAACTGATTTCTGTGCATTGATTTTATATCCTGACACTTTACTGAATTGCTGTATAAGTTCTAGCAGTTTGGGAGTGGAGTCTTTTGGGTTTTCCACATATAGTATCATATCATCTGCGAAGAGTCATAGTTTGACTTCTTTGACAATTTGGATGCCTTTAATTTCCTTTTGTTGTCTGATTGCTGACGCTAGGACTTCTACTACTATGTGGAATAGCAGTGGTGATAATGGACATCCCTGCCGTGTTCCTGACCTTAGCGGAAAAGCTTTTAGTTTTTCTCCATTGAGAATGATATATGCGGTGGGTTTTTCATAGATGGCTTTGATAATATTGAGATATGTGCCCTCCATCCCTACACTTTGAAGAGTTTTGTTCAGGAATGGATGCTGTACTTTGTCAAATGCTTTTACAGCATATATTGAGAGTATCATATAGTTCTTGTTCTTTCTTTTATTAATATGTTGTATCACATTGATTGATTTGTAGATGTTGAACCAACATTGCAGCCCTGGAATAAATCCCACTTGGTAGTGGTGAATAATCCTTTTAATGTACTGTTGAATCCTATTAGCTAGTATTTTGGGGAGAATGTTCGCATCTGTGTTCATCAAGGATATTGGTCTGTAGTTCTCTTTTTTGATGGGATCCTTGTGTGGTTTTGGGATCAATGTGATGCTGGCCTCATAAAATGAGTTTGGAAGATTTCCTTCCATTTCTATTTTTTCGAACAGTTTTAGGAGAATAGGAGTTAGTTCTTCTTTAAATGTTTGGTAGAATTCTCCTGGGAAGCCGTCTGGCCCTGGGCTTTTGTTTGTTTGGAGACTTTTGATGACTGCTTCAATCTCCTTACTGGTTATGGGTATGTTCAGGTTTTGTATTTCTTCCTGGTTCTGTTGTGGTAGTTTATACATCTCTAGGAATGCATCCATTTCTTCCAGATTGTCACATTTGTTGGCGTAGAGTTGCTCATAGTATGTTGTTATAATTGTCTGTATTTATTTGGTGTTAGTTGTGATCTCTCCTCTTTCATTCATAATTTTATTTATTTGGGTCCTTTCTCTTTTCTTTTTGATGAGTCTGGCCAGGAGTTTATCAATCTTATTAAATCTTTCAAAGAACCACCTCCTAGTTTCATTGATTTGTTCTATTGAAACCAAAATAGGTTTCAATAGAACAAAATAATAGAAACCAAAATAGAAAAAAAAAAATAGAAACCAAAAAAGTTTTCTATTTCATTGATTTCTGCTCTGATCTTCATCATTTCTCTTATCCTGCTGGGTTTAGGCTTTCTTTCTTCAGCTCCTTTAGGTGTAGAGTTAGGTTGTGACCTTTTTTGTTTCTTGAAAAAGGCTTGTACCACTATATACTTTCCTCTCAGGACTGCCTTTGCTGTGTCCCACAGATTTTTAACCATTTTCATTATTATTATTTGTTTCCATGAATTTTTTCAATTCTTCTTTAATTTCCAGGTTGACCCATTCATTCTTTAGAAGGATGCTTTTCAGTCTCCATGTATTTGTGCTCTTTCTGAATTTCCTCTTGTGATTGAGTCTTAGCTTCAGAGCATTGTGGTCTGAAAATAGGGAATGATTCCAAGCTTTTGATACTTGTTGAGACCTGATTTAGGACCCAAGATGTGATCTGTTCTGGAGAATGTTCCATGTGCACTGGAGAAGAATTTGTATTCTGTTGCTTTGGGGTGAAATGTTCTGAATATATCTGTGATGTCCATTTGTTCCAATGTGTCATTTAAGTCTTTTATTTCCTTGTTGATCTTTTGCTTGGATGATCTGTGCATTTCAGTGAGGGGAGTGTTAAAGTCCCCTACTATTATTGTATTATTGTTGATGTGTTTCTTTGGTTTTGTTATTAATTGGTTTATATAGTTGGCTGCTCCCACGTTAGGGACATAGATATTTAAAATTCTTAGATCTTCTTTTTTTTATATTTTTTTCAATTTATTTATTTTCAGAAAAGCAGTATTCATTATTTTTTCACCACACCAAGTGCTCCATGCAATCCGTGCCCTCTATAATACCCAACACCAGATACCCCAACCTCCCACCCCCCGCCACTTCAAACCCCTCAGATTCCTTTTCAGAGTCCATAGCCTCTCATGATTCACCTCCCCTTCCAATTTACCCCAACTCACTTCTCCTCTCTAACAGCACTTTTCCTCCATGCTATTTGTTATGCTCCACAAATAAGTGAAACCATATGATAATTGACTCTCTCTTCTTGACTTATTTCACTCAGCATAATCTCTTCCAGTCCCGTCCATGTTGCTACAAAAGTTGGGTATTCATCCTTTCTGATGGAGGCATAGATCTTCTTGAACAGATCCTTTGACTATGATATAGTGTTCTTCCTCATCTGTTATTATAGCCTTTGGCTGAAAATCTAATTGATCTGATATAAGGATTGCCACCGCTGCTTTCTTCTGATGTCCATTATCATGGTACATTGTTTTGCACCCCCTCACTTTAAATTTGGAGGTGTCTTCGGTTCTAAAATGAGTTTCTTGTAGGCAACATATAGATGGGTTTTGTGTTTTAATCCATTCTGATACCCTATGTCTTTTGATTGGGGCATTTAGCCCATTAACATTCAGGGTAACCATTGAGAGATATCAATTTAGTGACATTGTATTGCCTGTAAGGTGATTATTACTGTATCATGTCTCTGTTTCATTCTGATCTACTACTTTTAGGCTCTCTCTTTGTTTAGAGGACCCCTTTCAATATTTCTTGTAGAGCTAGTTTGGTGTTTGTGAATTCTTTCAGATTTTGTTTGTCCTGGAAGCTTTTTATCTCTCCTTCTATTTTCAATGATAGCCTAGCTGGATATAATATTCTTCACTGCATGATTTTCTTATTTAGTGCTCTGAATATATCATGCCAGCTCTTTCTGGCCTGCCAGGTCTCTGTGGATAAGTCAGCTGCCAATCTAATATTTTTACCATTGTATGTAACAGACTTCTTTTCCTGGGCTGCTTTCAGGATTTTCTCTTTGTCACTGAGACTTGTAAATTTTACTATTAGGTGACGGGGTGTGGACCTATTCTTGTTGATTTTGAGGGGGGTTCTTTGCACCTCCTGAATTTTGATGCTTGTCCCCTTTGCATATTAGGGAAATTCTCTGCAATAATTCTCTCCAATATACCTTCTGCTCCCCTCTCTCTTTCTTCTTCTTCTGGAATCCCAATTATTCTAATGTTGTTTCATCTTAGGGTTTCATTTATCTCTCGAATTCTCCTCTCATGGTCCAGTAGTTGTTTGTCCCTCTTTTGCTCATCTTCTTTATTCTCTGTCATTTGGTCTTCTATATCACTAATTCTTTCTTCTGCCTCATTTTTCCTAGCAGTGAGAGCCTCCATTTTTTATTGCACCTCATTAATAGCTTTTTTGATTTCAACTTGGTTAGATTTTAGTTCTTTTATTTCTCCAGAAAGAGAAATATCTCTCGAGAGGGTTTCTCTAATATCTTCCATGCCTTTTTTGAGCCCGGCTAGAACCTTGAGAATCATCATTCTGAACTCTAGATCTCACATATTGCCAATGTCTGTTTTGATTAGGTCCCTATCCTTTGGTATTGCCTCTTCTTCTTCTTCTTCTTCTTTTTTTTTTTTTTTTTTTGTGGTGAAATTTTCTACCTTGTCATTTTGTCCAGATAAGACCATATGAAGGAGCAATTAAAATACTAAAAGGGTGCCAAAGACCCCAGGAAAATATGCTTTACAGAAATCAGAAGAGATCCCAAATCATGGGAGGAGAAAAGGGATAAAAGGAGGTTCAGAAATAAAAGAAACAAATAAAGAAAAAAATAAAGAATAAAATATGAAAAAGAAAATATATATTATATATGTATTAGATAAACTAGTTAAGAAATGTTAAAAAAAGGTAAAAGTTAAAAAAATTAACATAAGAAGAAAAAACTTGAAAAAAAATATTAAATTCACTCCAAGACTAAAGAATCATGGGGAGAAATCCCTGAGTTTCGTGCTTTGCTTTCTCCTCCTCTGGAATTCTGCAGCTCTCCTTGGTATTGAACCTGTACTCCTTGTTATGCGAACTTGGTCCTGGCTGGATTTCTTGTTGATCTTCTGGGGGAGGGGTCTTTTGTAGTGATTCTCAAGTGTCTTTGCCCCAGGCAGAATTGCACCGCCCTTACCAGGGGCCAGGCTTAGTAATCAGCTTGGGTTCACTTTTGGGAGCATTTTTCCCCTGAATGCTTTCTGTAGAGTTCTGGAGGACAGGATTGAAAATGGTGGCCTCCCAGTCTCTGGCCCCGAGGAGCCAAGACCTCGGTGCACCCCTCCTCAGTGCACCCTTTCAGAAAGTAGTTGATTTTCTGTTTCTAGAATTGTTGTTCTTCTTCTCTTCAATCTCCCGTTGGATTTGTAGGTGTTTGTGAACTTTAGATAAGCTATCTAGCTGATGTCCTGCTGCCCATTGTAGTCTCAGCCTACTTCTCCACCATCTTGACTCCCTTACCTCTCAATATGGTTTTAATTTGAATCTCCTTGATGTCTATTGATGATTAACATTTTTTGATGTGTCTGATAGCCATTTGTATGTATTCATTGGAGAAGTGTCTGTTCATATTTCTGCCCAATTTTTATATAATTATCAGTTTTGTGTGTGTTGAGATACCACCTTACACCAGTCAAAATGGCCAAAATTAGGAAACAACGTGTGTTGCAGAGAATGTGGAGAAAGGGGAACCCTCTTAAACTGTTGGTGGGAATGCAAGTTGGTGCAGCCACTTTGAAGAACAGTGTGAAGATTCCTCAAAAAATTAAAAATAGAACTTCCCTATGACCCTGCCATTGCACTCCTGGGTATTTACCCCAAAGATACAAATGTAGTGAAAAGAAGGACCATTTGTACCCCAATGTTTATAGTAACAATGGCCACGGTTGCCAAACTGTGGAAAGAACCAAGATGCCTTCAATGGACGAATGGATAAGGAAGATGTGGTCCATATACACTATGGAGTATTATGCCTCCATCAGAAAGGATGAATACCAAACTTTTGTAGCATTATGGAGTATCATTCCTCCATCAGAAAGGATGAATACCCAACTTTGTATCAACATGGATGGGACTGCAAGAGATTATGCTGAATGAAATAAGTCAAGCAGATAGAGCCAATTATCATATCTTTTTATTTTTTTGTGGAGCATAACAAATAACATGGAGGACAAGGGGAGATGGAGAGGAGAAGGGAGTTAAGGGAAATTGGACAGGGAAGTGAACCATGAGAGACTATGGACACTGAAAGACAACTTGAGGGTTTTGAAGTGGCGGGTGTTGGGAGCCTGGGGGAACCAGGTTGTGGGTCTTGGGGAGGGCACATATTGCATGGAGCACTGGGCGTGGTGCAAAAACAATGAATACTTTTATGCTGAAAAAAAATTTTAAAAAAATGAAAAAAAAAATGTCTATGCTGTCCAGGGCAATCTATACTTTCAATGCCATTCCAATCAGAATTCCACTGGAATTTTTCAAATTGCTGGAACAAATAATCCTAAAACTTGTGTGGAACCAGAAAAGACCCCCAATTGCTAAGGAAATATTGAAAAATAAATACAAAACTGGAAGCATCACGTTGCTTGATTTCAAGCTTTACTATAAAGCTGTGATCACCAAGACAGCATGGTACTGGCACAAAAACAGACACATTGACCAGTAGAACAGTGTCCAGATATGGACCCACAAGTCTATGTATGGTCATATAATCTTCAAACAAAAAAAACAGTATTCAGTGGAAAAATGACATTCTCTTCAATAAACGGTGCTAGGAAAATTGGACAGCTAAGTATAGAAGAATGATATTTGACCATTTTCACACACCATACACAAAGATATACTCAAAATGGATAAAAGACCTGAAAGTGAACAGATACTTCTCCAATGAACACATACAAATGGCTATCACACACATGAAAAAATATTCATCCTCACTTCCCATCAAGGAGATTCAAATTAAAACCACATTGAGATATCTTCAGGAGAATAGGTGTTATTTCTTCTTTGAAAGTTTGGTAGAATTCCCCAGGGAATCCATCAGGTCCTGGGCTCTTGTTTTGTGGGGAGGTTTTTGATCACTGCTTCAATCTCGTTACTAGATATCGGTCTATTCAGGTTGTCAATTTCTTCTTGGTTCAATTTTGGGAGTTTATAGGTTTCAAGGAATGCATCCATTTCATCTAGGTTGCTAAGCTTATTGACATATAACTGTCGATAATAACTTCTGATGATTGTTTCTACTTCCTTGGTGTTAGCTGTGATCTCTCCCTTTTCATTCCTAATTTTATGAATTTGGGCTTTCTCTCTTTTCTTTTGGATTAGTATGGTCAATTGTTTCATTGATATGTTCTACTGTATCTCTGGTTTCTACCTCATTGATCTCAGCTCATTCTTGATGATTTCCCTTCTTATGTGTGGAGTTGGTTGGATTTGATACTGATTCTCCAGTTCTTTAAGGTGTAGAGACAGCTGCTGTGTTCTGGATTTTTCATTTTTTTTTGAGGGAGGCTTGGATGGCTATGTATTTCACCCTTCGACCGCCTTTGCTGTATCCCATAGGTTTTGGACCAAAGTGTCTTCATTTTCATTGGTTTCCATTAATTATTTCAGTTATTCTTTGATCTCCTGGTTGACCCAAGCATTCTTTTTTTTTTCATTTTTTTAAATTTATTTATTTTCAGCATAACAGTATCATTATTTGTTCATCACACCCAGTGCTCCATGCAATTCGTGCCCTCTATAATACCCACAACATGGTACCCCGACCTCTCACTCCCCCGCCACTTCAAACCCCTCAAATTGTTTTTCAGAGTCCATAGTCTCTCATGATTCACCTCCCCTTCCAATTTACCCAACCCCCTTCTCTCTAACTCCCCATGTCCTCCATGCTTTTTGTTATGCTCCACAAATAAGTGAAACCATATGATAATTGTCTCTCGCTGCTTGACTTATTTCAATCAACATAATCTCTTCCAGTCCCATCCATGTTGCTACAAACGTTGGGTATTCATCTTTTCTGATGGAGGCATAACACTCCATTTTGTATATGGACCACATCTTCCTCATCCATTCATCCTTTGAAGGGCATCTTGGTTCTTTCCACAGTTTGGCGACCGTGGACATTGCTGCCATAAACATTGGGATACAGATGGCCCTTCTTTTCATGACATCTGTATCTATGGGGTAAATACCCAGGAGTGCAATGGCAGGGTCTGCACAGCAAAGGAAACAGTCAAGAAAACAAAGAGGCAACCCACAGAATGGGAGAAGAGATTTGCAAATGACAGTACAGACAAAAGTTTGATATCCAGGATCTATAATGAACTCCTCAAACTCAACACACACAGAACCTACTATCATGTCAAAAAATGGGCAGAAGATATGGACAGACACTTCTCCAATAAAGACATACAAATGGCTATCAGACACATGAAAAAGTGTTCATCATCACTAGCCATCAGGGAGATTCAAATTAAAACTACATTGAGATATCACCTTACACCAGTTAGAATGGCCAAAATTATCAGGACAGGAAACAACATGTGTTGGAGAGGATTTGGAGAAAGGGGAGCCCTCTTCCACTGTTGGTCGGAATGCAATTTGGTGAAGCCTCTTTGGAGAACAGTGTGGAGATTCCTCAAGAAATTAAAAATAGAACTTCCCTATGATCCAAGCATTCTTAAGCAAGGTGGCCTTCAGCTTCCAGGTGTTTGAGTTCCTTCGGAACTTTTCCTTGTGATTGGGCTCCATTTCAAAGCATTGTGATCTGAGAATATGCAGTGAATAATCTCAGCCTTTTGGTATCAATTGAGTCCTGATTTGTGACCCAGAATGTGGTCTATTCTTGAGAAGGTTTCATGTGCACTTGAGAAGAATGAGTGTTCTGCTGTTTTAGGATGGAAAGTTCTGCATATATTTATGAGGTCCATCTGGTCCAATGTGTCATTCAGTGCTCTTGTTTCTTTATTGATTTTCTGCTTCAATGATATGTCTATTTTTGGGAGAGGCATTTTAAGATCTCCTAAGATGGGGGAGGAGTCAAGATGGCGGAGAAGTAGCTGGCTGAGACTACTTCAGCTAGCAGGAGTTCAGCTAGATAGCTTATCTAAAGATTGTAAACACCTGCAAATCCATCAGCAGATCGAAGAGAACAGCAATTTTGGAAACAGAAAAACAACCACTTTCTGAAAGGTAGACTGGCGGAGAAGTGAATCCAAAGCGACGGGAAGATAGACCCTGGGGGGAGGGGCCGGCTCCCAGCAAGCCGCAGAGCAATGGAGCACAAAATCAGGACTTTTAAAAGTCTGTTCCACTGAGCGACATCGCTCCAGAGGCTAAACCGGGGCAAAGCCCACGCGGGGTCAGCGTGGGCTCAGGTCCCGCAGGGTCACAGAAGGATCGGGCGGTGTCTCGGTGTCTGAGTGTCTCAGAGCTTGCGGTTATTGGAACAGGAAAGCCGGCTACACAGACAGAGCCGAGAGTAAGCTCACAGCTCTGTGTTAGCTTGGACCAGCCACAGGCTCTGTGAGCTCAAGTGAGGCTGGAGGTCAGGCAGACGGGAGTAACTGGGTGCTGTTCTCTGAGGGTGCACTGAGGAGTGGGGCCCTGGGCTCTCGGCTCCTCCGGGCCGGAGTCCAGGAGGCCGCCATTTGTATTACCGTCCTCCAGAACTCTACGGAAGGTGCTCAGGGAACAAAAGCTCCTCAAAGCAAACCGAGCGGATTACTCAGCCCGGCCCCTGGTAAGGGTGGTGCAATTCCGCCTGGGGCAAAACACTTGATAATTACTACACCAGGCCCCTCCCCCAGAGGATCAACAAGAAATCCAGCCTAGAGCAAGTTCACCTACCAAGGAGTGCAGTTTCAATACCAAGGAGAGCAGCAGAATTCCAGAGGAGGAGAAAGCAAAGCACGGAACTCATGGCTTTCTCCCTCTGATTTTTTTTAGTCTTGCAGTTAATTTAAATTTTTTCTTTTTCATTTTTTGTTTTTTTCTCACCTTCTGGTAAATTTTTTTTTTAAACTTTTACACTTTTCTTTTTTAACGTTTTTTTTTTTCACTGCTTAATATAAAGTAAATTTTATTTTATTTATTTATTTTTTAATTTTTAAATTTTTATAAACATATATTTTTATCCCCAGGGGTACAGGTCTGTGAATCACCAGGTTTACACACTTCACAGCACTCACCAAGGCACATACCCTCCCCAATGTCCATAATCCCACCCCCTTCTCCCAAACCCCCTCCCCCCAGCAACCCTCAGTTTGTTTTCTGAGATTAAGAGTCACTTATGGTTTGTCTCCCTCCCAATCCCATCTTGTTTCATTGATTCTTCTCCTACCCACTTAAGCCCCCATTTTGCATCACCACTTCCTCATATGAGGGAGATCATATGATAGTGTCTTTCTCTGCTTGACTAATTTCACTAAACATGATACGCTCTAGTTCCCTCCATGTTGTTGCAAATAGCAGGATTTCATTTCTTTTGATGGCTGCATAGTATTCCCTTGTGTATATATACCACATCTTCTTGATCCATTCATCTGTTGATGGACATCTAGGCTCTTTCCATAGTTTGGCTATTTTGGACATTGCAACTATAAACATTCGGGTGCATGTGCCCCTTTGGATCACTATGTTTGTATCTTTAGGGTAAATACCCAATAGTGCAATTGCTGGGTCATAGGGCAGTTCTATTTTCAACATTTTGAGAAACCTCCATGCTGTTTTCCAGAGTGGCTGCACCAGCTTGCATTCCCACCAACAGTGTAAGAGGGTTCCCCTTTCTCCGTATCCTCGCCCATCTGTCATTTCCTGACTTGTTGATTTTAGCCATTCTGACTGGTGTGAGGTGATATCTCATTGAGGTTTTGATTTGTATTTCCCTGATGCCAAGTGATATGGAGCACTTTTTCCTGTGTCTGTTGGCCATCTGGATGTCTTCTTTGCAGAAATGTCTGTTCATGTCCTCTGCCCATTTCTTGATTGGATTATTTGTTCTTTGGGTGTTGAGTTTGCTAAGTTCTTTATAGATTCTGGACACTAGTCCTTTATCTGATAGGTTGTTTGCAAATATTTTCTCCCATTTTGTCAGTTTTCTTTTGATTTCGTTAACTGTTTCCTTTGCTGTGCAAAAGCTTTTGATCTTGATGAAATCCCAATAGTTCATTTTTGCCCTTGCTTCCTTTCCCTTTGGCATTGTTCCTAGGAAGATATTGCTGCGGCTGAGGTCTAAGAGGTTGCTGCCCGTGTTCTCCTCAAGGATTTTGATGGATTAATTTCGCACATTGAGGTCCTTGAACCATTTTGAGTCTATTTTTGTGTGTGGTGTAAGGAAATGGTCCAATTTCATTTTTTTGCATGTGGCTGTCCAATTTTCCCAGCACCATTTATTGAAGAGGCTGTCTTTTTTCCATTGGACATTCTTTCCTGCTTTGTCGAAGATTAGTTGACTGTAGAGTTGAGGGTCTATGTCTGGGCTCTCTATTCTTTTCCATTGATCTATGTGTCTGATTTTGTGCCAGTACCATGCTGTTTTGATGTTGACAGCTTTGTAATAGAGCTTGAAGTCCGGATTGTGATGCCACCAACGTTGGTTTTCTTTTTCAATATCCCTTTGGCTATTCGAGGACTTTTCTGGTTCCATATAAATTTTAGAATTATTTGTTCCATTTCTTTGAAAAAGATGGATGGTACTTTGATAGAAATTGCATTAAATGTGTAGATTGCTTTAGGTAGCATAGACATTTTCACAAAATTAATTCTTCCAATCCAGGAGCATGGAACATTTTTCCATTTCTTTGTGTCTTCCTCAATTTCTTGCATGAGTACTTTATAGTTTTCTGAGTATAGATTCTGTGCCTCTTTTTAAGATACCTAGGTTTATTCCTAGGTATCTTATGGTTTTGGGTGCAATTGTAAATGGGATTGACTCCTTAATTTCTCTTTCTTCTGTCTTGCTGTTGGTGTAGAGAAATGCAACTGATTTCTGTGCATTGATTTTATATCCTGACACTTTACTAAATTCCTGTGTAAGTTCTAGCAGTTTTGGACTGGAGTCTTTGGGTTTTCCACATATAGTATCATATCATCTGCGAAGAGTGATAATTTGACTTCTTCTTTGCCGATTTGGATGCCTTTAATTTCCTTTTGTTGTCTGATTGCTGAGGCTAGGAACTCTAGTACTATGTTGAATAGCAGTGTTGATAATGGACTTCCCTGCCGTGTTCCTGACCTTAGCGGAAAAGCTTTCAGTTTTTCTCCATTGAGAATGATATTTGCGGTGGATTTTTTCATAGATGGCTTTGATGATATTGAGGTATGTGCCCTCTAGCCCTACACTTTGAAGAGTTTTGATCAGGAAGGGATGCTATACTTTGTCAAATGCTTTTTCAGCATCTATTGAGAGGATCATATGGTTCTTGTTCTTTCTTTTATTGATGTGTTGTATCACATTGACTGATTTGCGGATGTTGAACCAACCTTGCAGCCCTGGAATAAATCCCACTTGGTCGTGGTGAATAATCCTTTTAATGTTCAGTTGAATCCTATTGGCTAGTATTTTGGTATGAATATTCGCATCTGTGTTCATCAAGGATATTGGTCTATAGCTCTCTTTTTTTATGGGATCCTTGTGTGGTTTTGGGATCAAGGTGATGCTGGCCTCATAAAATGAGTTTGGAAGTTTTCCTTCCATTTCTATTTTTTGGAAAAGTTTCAGGAGAATAGGAATTAATTCTTCTGTAAATGTTTGGTAGAATTACTCCGGGAGTCCATCTGGTCCTGAGCTTTTGTTTGTTTTGAGATTTTTAATGACTGTTACAATATCCTTACTGGTTATGGGTCTGTTCAGGCTTTCTATTTCTTCCTGGTTCAGTTGTGGTAGTTTATATGTTTCTAGGAATGCATCCATTTCTTCCAGATTGTCACATTTGTTGGCGTAGAGTTGCTCTTAGTATGTTCTTATAATAGTTTGTATTTCTTTGGTGTTAGTTGTGATCTCTCCTCTTTCATTCATGATTTTATTTATTTGGGTCCTTTGTCTTTTCTTTTTGATAATTCTGGCCAGGGGTTTCTCAATTTTATTAATTCTTTCAAAGAACCAGCTCCTAGTTTCGTTGATTTGCTCTATTGTCTTTTTGGTTTATATTTCATTGATTTCTGGTCTGATCTTTATGATTTCTCTTCTCCTGCTGGGCTTAGGGTTTCTTTCTTGTTCTTTCTCTAGCTCCTTTAGGTGCAGGGTAATGTTGTGTACCTGAGACCTTTCTTGTTTCTTGAGAAAGGCTTGTACCGCTATATATTTTCCTCTCAGGACTGCCTTTTTTGTGTCCCACAGATTTTGAACCATTGTATTTTCATTATTATTTGTTTCCATGATTTTTTTCAATTCTTCTTTAATTTCCTGGTTGACCCATTCATTCTTTAGAAGGATGCTGTTTAGTCTCCATGGGTTCTTTCAAACTTCCTTTTGTGGTTGAGTTCTAGCTTTAGAGCATTGTGGTCTGAAAATATGCAGGGAATGATCCCACTCTTTTGATACCGGTTGAGTCCTGATTTAGGACTGAGAATGTGATCTATTCTGGAGAATGTTCCATGTGCACTAGAGAAGAATGTGTATTCTGTTGCTTTGGGATGAAATGTTCTGAATATATCTGTGATGACCATCTGGTCCAGTGTGTCATTTAAGGCCTTTATTTCCTTGCTGATCTTTTGCTTGGATGATCTGTCCATTTCAGTGAGGGGAGTGTTAAAGTCCCCTACTATTATTGTATTATTGTTGATGTGTTTCTTTGATTTTGTTATTAATTGGTTTATATAGTTGGCTGCTCCCACGTTGGAGGCATAGATATTTAAAATTGTTAAATCTTCTTGTTGGACAGACCCTTTGAGTATGATATAGTGTCCTTCCTCATCTCTTATTATAGTCTTTGGCTTAAAGTCTAATTGATCTGATATAAGGATTGCCACTCCTGCTTTCTTCTGATGTCCATTATAATGGTAAATTCTTTTCCACCTCCTCACTTTAAATCTGGAGGTGTCTTCAGGCTTAAAATGAGTTTCTTGGAGGCAACATATAGATGGGTTTTGTTTTTTTATCCATTCTGATAACCGGTGTCTTTTGACAGGGGCATTTAGCCCATTAACATTTAGGGTAACTTTGAGAGATATGAATTTAGTGCCATTCTATTGCCTGTAAGGTGACTGTTACTGTATATGGTCTCTATTCCTTTCTGATCTACCACTTGTAGGCTCTCTCTTTGCTTAGAGGACCCCTTTCAATATTTCCTGTAGAGCTGGTTTGGTATTTGCAAATTCTTTCAGTTGTTGTTTGTCCTGGAAGCTTTTAATCTCTTCTTCTATTTTCAATGATAGCCTAGCTGGATATAGTATTCTTGGCTGCATGTTTTTCTCTTTTAGTGCTCTGAAAATATCATGCCAGCTCTTTCTGGCCTGCCAGGTCTCTGTGGATAAGTCTGCTGTCAATCTAATATTTTTACCATTGTGTGTTACAGACTTCTTTTCCCGGACTGCTTTCAGGATACTCTCTTTGTCACTGAGACTTGTAAATTTGACTATTAGGTGACGGGGTGTGGGCCTATTCTTATTGATTTTGAGGGGCGTTCTCTGAACCTCCTGAATTTTGATGCTCGTTCCCTTTGCCATATTGGGGAAATTCTCCCCAATAATTCTCTCCTGTATACCTTATGCTCCCCGGTCTCTCTCTTCTTCTTCTGGAAACCCAATTATTCTAATGTTGTTTCGTCTTATGGTGTTACTTATCTCTCTATTTCTCCCCTCATGGTCCTGTAGCTGCTTGTCCCTCTTTTGGTCAGCTTTTTTATTCTCTGTCATTTGGTCTTCTATATCACTAATTCTTTCTTCTGCTTCATTTATCCTAGCAGTGAGAGCCTCCATTTTTGATTGCCCCTCATTAATAGCTTTTTTTATTTCAAGTGGTTAGATTTTAGTTCTTTTATTTCTCCAGAAAGGAGCTGGAGAAAGAACAAGAAAGAAACCCTAAACCCAGCAGGAGAAGAGAAATCATAAAGATCAGAGCAGAAATCAATGCAACAGAAACCAAGAAAAAAATAGAACAAATAAACCAAACTAGGAGCTGGTTCTTTGAAAGTATTAATAAAATTGATAAACCCCTGGCCAGACTTATCAAAAAGAAAAGAGAAAGGACTCAAATAAATAAAATCATGAATGAAAGGTGAGAGATCACAACTAACACCAAAGAAATACAAACTATTATAAGAACATACTATGAGCAACTCTACGCCAACAAATGTGACAATCTGGAAGAATTGGATGCATTGCTAGAAACATATAAACTACCTCAACTGAACCAGGAAGAAATAGAAAGCCTGAACAGACCCATAAGCAGTAAGGAGATTGAAACAGTCATTAAAAATCTCCAAGAAAAACGAAAGCCCAGGGCCACACGGCTTCCTGGGTAATTCTACCAAACATTTCCAGAAGAACTAATTCCTATTCTCCTGAAACTTTTCCAAAAAATAGAAATGGAAGGAAAACTCCCAAACTCATTTTATGAGGCCAGCATCACCTTGATCCCAAAACCACACAAGGATCCCATAAAAAAAGAGAGCTATAGACCAATATCCTTGATGAACACAGATGCGAATATTCATACCAAAATACTAGCCAATAGGATTCAACTGTACATTAAAAGGATTATTCACCACGACCAAGTGGGATTTATTCCAGGGCTGCAAGGTTGGTTCAACATCCGCAAATCAGTCAATGTGATACAACACATCAATAAAAGAAAGAACAAGAACCATATGATCCTCTCAATAGATGCTGAAAAAGCATTTGACAAAGTATAGCATCCCTTCCTGATCAAAACTCTTCAAAGTGTAGGGCTAGAGGGCACATACCTCAATATCATCAAAGCCATCTATGAAAAAATCCACCGCAAATATCATTCTCAATGGAGAAAAACTGAAAGCTTTTCCGCTAAGGTCAGGAACACGGCAGGGATGTCCATTATCATCACTGCTATTCAACATAGTACTAGAGGTCCTAGCGTCAGCAATCAGACAACAAAAGGAAATTAAAGGCATCCAAATCGGCAAAGAAGAAGTCAAATTATCACTCTTCGCAGATGATATGATACTCTATGTGGAAAACCCAAAGACTCCACTCCAAAACTGCTAGAACTTATACAGGAATTTAGTAAAGTGTCAGGATATAAAATCAATGCACAGAAATCAATTGCATTTCTCTACACCAACAGCAAGACAGAAGAAAGAGAAATTAAGGAATCAATCCCTATTACAATTGCTCCCCAAACCATAAGATACCTAGGAATAAACCTAACCAAAGAGGCACAGAATCTATACTCAGAAAACTATAAAGTAGTCATGCAAGAAATTGAGGAAGACACAAAGAAATGAAAAAATGTTCCATGCTCCTGAATTGGAAGAATAAATATTGTGAAAATGTCTATGCTACCTAAAGCAATCTACACATTTAATGCAATTTCTATCAAAGTACCATCCATCTTTTTCAAAGAAATGGAACAAATAATTCTAAAATTTATATGGAACCAGAAAAAACCTCGAATAGCCAAAGGCATACTGAAAAAGAAAGCCAACGTTGGTTGCATCACAATCCGGACTTCAAGCTCTATTACAAAGCTGTCATCATCAAGACAGCATGGAACTGGCACAAAATCAGACACATAGATCAATGGAACAGAATAGGGAGCCCAGAAATAGACCCTCAACTCTACAGTCAACTAATCTTCGACAAAGCAGGAAAGAATGTCCAATGGAAAAAAGACAGCCTCTTCAATAAATGGTGCTGGGAAAATTGGACAGCCACATGCAGAGAAATGAAATTGGTCCATTTCCTTATACCACACACGAAAATAGACTCAAAATGGTTCAAGGACCTCAATGTGCAAAAGGAATCCATCATAATCCTTGAGGGGAACACAGGTAGCAGCCTCTTCGACCTCAGCCACAGCCATATCTTCCTAGGAACATCGCCAAAGGCAAGGGAAGCAAGGGCAAAAATGAACTATTGGGATTTCATCAAGATCAAAAGCTTTTTCACAGCAAAGGAAACAGTTAACCAAATCAAAAGAAAACTGACAGAATGGGAGAAGATATTTGCAAATTACATATCAGATAAAGGATTTGTGTCCAAAATCTATAAAGAACTTAGCAAACTCAACACCCAAAGAACAAATAATCCAATCAAGAAATGGGCAGAGGACATGAACAGACATTTCTGCCAAGAAGACATCCAGATGACCAAAGACACATGAAAATTGCTCCATATCACTCGGTATCAGGGAAATACAAATCAAAACCACAATGAGATATCACCTCACACCAGTCAGAATGGCTAAAATCAACAAGTCAGGAAATGACAGATGCTGGCGAGGATGCGGAGGAAGGGGAACCCTCCTACTCTGTTGGTGGGAATCCAAGCTGGTGTAGCCACTCTGGAAAACAGCATGGAGGTTCCTCAAAATGTTGAAAATAAATCTTCCCTATGACCCAGCAATTGCACTACTGGGAATTTACCCTAAAGATACAAACATAGTCATCCAAAGGGGCACTTGCACCCGAATGTTTATACAGTAAACATTGTGGACAGCAATGTCCACAATAGCCAAACTATGGAAAGAACCTAGATGTCCATCAACAGATGAATGGATCAAGAAGAGGTGGTATATATACACAATGGAATACTATGCAGCCATCAAAAGAAATGAAATCTTGCCATTTGCGACAACATGAATGGAACTAGAGCGTATCATGCTTAGTGAAATAAGTCAAGCAGAGAAAGACAACTATCATATGATCTCCCTCATATGAGGAAGTGGTGATGCAAATGGGGGCTTAAGTGGCTAGAAGAAGAATCAATGAAACTAGATGGAATTGGCAGGGAGACAAACCATAAGTGACTCTTAATCCCACAAAACAAACTGAGGGTTGCTGGGTGGAGGGGGTTTGGGAGAAGGGGGTGGGATTATGGACATTGGGGAGGGTATGTGCTTTGGTGAGTGCTGTGAAGTGTGTAAACCTGGTGATTCACAGACCTGTACCCCTGGGGATAAAAATATATGTTTATAAAAAATTAAAAAAATTAAAAAAATGATCTCCTACGATTAGTGTATTCATATCAATATGACTCTTTATATTGATTAACAGTTTTCTTATGTAGATATCAACTTACACCAGTTAGAATGGCCAAAATTAGCAAGATAGCAAACAACATGTGTTGGAGGGGATGTGGAGAAAGAGGAACCCTCTTACACTGTTGGTGGGAATGCACGTTGCTGCAGACTCTTTGGAGAACAGTGTGGAGATTCCTCAAGAACTTATAAATAGAGCTTCCTTATGACCCTGCCATTGCACTCCTGGGTATTTACCCCAAAGATACAGATGTAGTGAAAAGAAGGGCCATCTGTACCCCCATGTTTATAGCAGCAATGGCCACTGTCGCCAAACTGTGGAAAGAACCAAGATGCCCTTCAACGGACGCATGGATAAGGAAGATGTGGTCCATATACCGGATGGAGTATTATGCCTCCATCAGAAAGGATGAATACCCAACTTTTGTAGCTACATGGATGGGACTGGATGAGATTATGCTGAGTGAAATAAGTCAAGCTGAGAGATTCAATTATCATATGGTTTCAGTTTTTGTGGAGCATAACAAATAGCATAGAGGACAACTGGAGTTAGATAGGTGAAGGGAGTTGGTGGAAATTAGAAGGGAAGTGAACCATGAGAGACTATGGATTCTGAAAAACAATCTGAGGAATGTGATGCGGTGAGGGTTGGGAGGTTGAGAAAACCAAGTTGTGGGTATTAGAGAGTGCACAGATTGCATGGATCACTGGGTATGGCGCAAAAAGAATGAATACTGTTATGCTGAATATAAATAATAATAATAAAGACCTAAACGTGGATCCTAATGCTTTATCACATATGTCATTTTCAAATATTTTTTTCCCATTCCATAGGTTGTCTTAGTGTTTTGTTTATTGTTTCCTTCACTGTGCAGAAGCTTCCTATTTTAATGAAGTACCTGTAGTTCACTTTGCTTTTATTTTCTTTCCCTTGGGATAATAAGTTGCTGTAAGTGGTGTTGAAAAAGTTACTGCCTGTTTTCTCTTGTAGGTTTTTCTTGTTTTCAGGTTTGACATTTAGGTCATTAATCAATTTTGATTTTATTTTTGTGTATGGTGTAAGAAAGTGGTCCAGCTTTATTCTTCTGCATTTTGCTGTCCAATTTTTCCAACACCAATTTTTCCAACACCAATTGTTGAATTGATGATCTTTTTTCCCGTTATATACTTTTTCCTGCTTCATACAAGATTAATTGATCATATAGAGGTGGGTCTATTTGTGGGTTTTCTAATCTGTTCTATTGATCTATGTGTTTATTTTTGTTACAGTAACATCGTACTTTGATCACTACAGCTTTTTAGTATACCTAGAAGTATGGCTTAGGATGCCTCCTCCCTTGGTTTTCTTTTAATGTTCATTTGGCTATTTAGGGTCTTTTGTGGTTCAATGCAAATTTTGGAATTATTTGTTTAAGATTCTGAAAACTGCTATTGGTATTTTGGTAGGGATTGCATTAAAATATAGATTTCTTTGGGCAGTATACACATTTTAGTAATATTTGTTCTTTCAATACTTAAGCATTGCATGTCTTTCCATTCCTTTCTTTTTTAAAAAAGAGTTTATTTATTTATTTGACAGATGGAGGTCACAAGCAGGCATAGAGGCAGGCAGAGAGGGCGGGGGGAAGCAGGCTCCCTGCTGAGCAGAAAGCCCTATGTGGGGCTTGATCCCAGGACCCTGGGATCATAACCTGAGCCAAAGGCAGAGGCTTTAACCCACCGTGAAACACAGGCACCCCTCCATTTCTTTGTGTCATGCTGAATTTTTTTCATCAGTGTTTTATTTTTTCCAGTGTACAGATCTTTCACCACGTTTGTTAGATTTATCCCTAAGCATCTTTTGGTGCAAATGTAAATGAGATTGAGTCCTTCGTTTCTAGTTCTGTTGCTTCAATATCAGTGTTTAGAAATGCAACATATTTCTTGACATTGATTTTATATCCTGGGAGTTTACTACATTCATTTATCAGTTATACCCATTTTTTTTTTTTGGCAGAGTCTTTTGGGTGTTTGGTAAAGAATATCATGTTATCTACAAATAGTGTAAATTTTACTTCTTCCTTGCCAATCTGAGTGCCTGTATTTCTTTGTGTTTTCTGATTTATGAAGATAGAACTACTAATACTGTGTTAAATAACAGTGCTAAGAGTGGACATATTTGTCTTTTTCCTAATCATAGAGAAAAAGATCTCAGTTTTTCCCAATGTAGAGTGATATTAACTTTAGGGTTTTCATTGATGGCCTTTATTATTCTGAGGCATATGCCTTCTAACACTACTGTGTGGAGAGTTTTTAAAATGAATGGATGTTGTACATTTTATGCATCTATTGAAATGATCATATGGTTCTTATCCTTTCTTATATTAATGTGGTTCTTCTGACACAAGAGCATGGAATGTTTTTTCCATCTTTTTGTATCTTTTTCAATTTCTTTCATTAGTATTCTGTAGATTCTCAAGTATAAATAGTTTACTTCTTTTGTTAGGCTTATTCCAAGGTACCTTAAGGATTTTGGTGTTATTTTAAATTGAATAAATTTTATAATTTCCCTTTCTATACTTTCATTGTTAGTGTATAAGAAAGTAATTTATTTCTGTGCATTTATTTTGTATCCTGCCACATTACTGAATTACTGTATGAGTTCTCATAATTAGGGTGTGGAGTTTTTTAGGATTTTCCACATCAAGTATCATGTCATCTGTGATGAGAAAGTGTTTGACTTCTTCTTTGCCAATTTGAAAATTTTTATTTCTTTTTGTTGTCTGATTGCTGCTGGTGGGACTTTTTGTACTGTGTTGAACAATAGTGGCGAGAGTCAGCATCCTTGTGTTTCAGATCTTATAAGGGAAGTGCTCTCAGATTTTCCCCACTGAGAATGATATTCCCTGTGGGAATCCATCTTCATAGATGTATTTTATGAAGTTGGGAAGTATTCCCCCTATCCTTATACTCTGAAGAGTTTTAAACAGGAAAGGATGTTGAATTTTGTCCTATGCTTTTTCTGCATTAATTGAGAGGACCATGTGTTTCTTCTCTCCCCTCTTATTAATTTGTTCTATCACATTGATTTGAAAATGTTAAACCACCTATGTATCCAGGGATAAATCCCCTCTGGTCCTGGTGGATAATCTTTTTAATGTACTGTTGGATCCTATCGACTTAAAATCTAATTTGTCTGATATAAGAATCGCTACCACAGCTTTCTCTTGCATTCCATTGGCATGAAAGATGGTTCTTCATCTCTTCACTTTCAGTCTGGATGTAAGTTTTGCTTCAAAATGAGTAAACTGTAGATATCATATGGATGGGTCTTGTCTTTTAGACAAGCTGCAAACCTGTGCATTTAATGGGGAGTATTTGGACCATTCCCATTGAGGGAGGTTACTGAAAGATATGTTTTTATTGTCATCATGTTGATGTGAGGTCTTTGTTTTTATAAATTGTCTCTGTAAATTTTTATTCTATATCTCTCTTGTTGCCTTTCTCCTTTTATAGGACCCCCCTTAATATTTCTTGCTGGGCCAGCTTAGTGGTCACATATTCTTTTAGTCTCTGCCTGTCCTGGAAGTTCTTTATCTCTCCATCCATTCTAAATAACAACCTTGCCAGATAACATATTCCTGGCTACATGTTCTTATTTAGTACCCTGAATATGTCTTGCCAGCCCATTCTGGCTTGCCAGGTTTCTGTGGACAGGTCTGACATAATTCTGATGTTCCTCCCTCTGTAGGTAAGGAATCTCTTGCTCCTAATTGTTCTTAAGATGTTTTCCATGGTTTTTAGATTTGCAAGTCTCACTATCACATGCAGAAGTGTCTCTCTGGGGGTGGAGGAGGTGTCCTCTTTGCCTGTAGGACAAGAACACTCGTTTCATTTCCCAGATTAGGGAAATTCTCAGCTACGATTTGCTCAACCATATCTTCTAGTCCTCTGTCTCTCTCCACCCCCTCAGGGATCCCTATAATTCTGACATTGGAACATTTCACAGCATCATTTATTTCCCTAATTCTGTTTTCATGGATTCTAAGCTGTTTGTTCCAGGCCTCCTCCTGATCCTTCTTCTCGATCAGTTTGTCTTCTAGATCACTACTTTGTTCTTCTGCCTCATTTACCATAGCTGTTAAATTATCTAGATTAGACTCAATCTCATTGATAATATTTTTAAGTTCTGCCAGATCAGCTCTCACTTTTCCCTTTAGAGAATCTATGTTGCCGTTAATGGTTTTCTCCAACCTAGCTATTGTCAGCATAACTGTTACCCTGATTTCTATTTCTGACATCTTGCTTATGTCCATATCCAATAGTTCTGGGGCAGAGGTCACAGTCTCTGAATTTTTACTCTGTTGGGTGTTCCTCCTACTAGTCATTCTGTGAAAGGTGGTTGAGGGAATGTGCAGAGTCCAAACTATTGACCACAACCCAAGCCAGATGCACCTGTTTTATACGACAGTATGGTTGTTGGCATCTTGTTCTTTCTGCCTGTCTTCTGGTAGAGAGGTCTGCTGCACTGTTACTCAGGTCCCCTGTGGGAGGGATGGTGTCAGTGAAAACCAGTTTAGGGGAGCTTTTGGTCTCTGGTGGCTTTCCCTGGCGGTCTTCTGCGTCTCTTCTCAGTATCAGAGCAGAAGTGGCCATATCTAATTCTCTGTCTCAGAACAGAGAGTTCACAGTCTGTTCTTAAGAAAGCCCTCCAGGCCACACAGACCCCATTTCTTTCTTTCTTTCTTTCTTTCTTTCTTTCTTTCTTTCTTTCTTTCTTTCTTTCTTTCTTTCTTTCCCTGTGCTGCTAAAAAACACAGCATTCTGAGTTGTATGCTCCACATCCACACTCCCAGCCCTCACTTCCAGGTCCTGGTACATCTCTGTTCTTTGTGTTTCTGAAACCACCAGCTGCTCCCAGTTCACACGTGTGCCCCTACAGCTCCAGGCTTCAGTCTGGGGGTCAACCTTAAAGTCCTTAATCCATGGCTACTGGTATGTGACTTTGTGTCAGGTCTCCCAGTGTGGTACACTTTTATTGTCGTGTTATTTCATTTTCCTGGCATCAGGGCTTATGTTGTCTCCCTCCCCCTTCCATATATCTTCCAATATATGCCATCAGAATTGTGGCTCCCTGCTTCATACCTCAAAACCAGATGCTGGAGATATTCTGTTGGTGTACATCCTGATATATCTTCTTACATCTCAGACTGATTTTGTGGGTGTTCAGAGTGGTCTGACAGATATCCAGCTCAATTCAGGGGACCAGTTGAAATAGGGTCTCCTTCTCCTCCTCCATCTTGTGGTTCCCTCCTGAGAGCTGTTACTTTTAAACACTAACTACTACATCATCCATATGATATGTTCAGTTATTCAGAAAGTATGTTTAGAGTGCAGATTGGCTATAATTTTCCCTCACCCCCAGGGCCTCATAAGGTGAGAAGCACTTTGTTTCAAATACCATTGCTTTCAAGGGGTTGAGGCAAAGCTGATGTGGACATTTCAGCAAGTGCCTTAGTCTCACGCCAAGAGGATCAAGGTATATTTTCTAAAATTAACTCCACAGTTCTAGTGTTTTTTTGTTGTTGTTTTGTTTTGTTTTTGTTTTTGTTTTTGTTTTTTTAATAATGGGCATGTGTTGAGTTTTGTTATTTACTTTCTTGACATCTATTGAAAATAGTTTTGTGGCTTTTGCACCTTGATTTTTAATATGCTGTATTATATTTATTGTTCAGATTTTAAATCAATCTTGTATATCTGTAACATATTACACCTGGCCTCAGTGCACAATACTTTTTATATGTGGCTGGATTCTAATCAGCAAATTCCAGTTAAGTATTGTTACACCTATACTCGAAATAGATATTAATTTGTAGTATATATCTCTTTTGATACCTTTGTGTGGTTTTGGTATCAGGGCATTGCCAGCCTGATAAAACAATGGACATGTCTCTCCTCTTCTATTTTCCAGTTGAGTTTCTGAGAGAGTGGAATTAATAATTCTTTGGATATTATGTAAAATCTGCCAGTGAATCCATCTTGGCAGTGACTTTCCTTTGTGGGAAACATTTAAATTATTAATGTAACCTCTTTAACTGCTTGCATGTCCATTCATGCTTTGTATTTGTTCTTGAGTCAATATCAGTAGTTTGGGTCTATCCAGGAATTTGTTCAGTGCATCTAAGTTCTTTCATTTCTTTTAAAGGGTTCTTACTAGTATTCTCTTATAACCCTTTCTTTTACTTTTGTAATGTTAGTAGAATTTTTCCTCTTTCAGTCTTCATATTAGTAATTTAATTACTGGCCATAGCAATTTGAGTCTTCTTTCTGTCTTTCATGGTTTGTCTAGCTAACAGTTTGTCAACCTTTGTCATCATTTTCAAAGTACAAATACTGGTTTCAATGATCTTTTTATATTTTTTAAATTTTATTCTCCATTTATTTTCACTCTGGTCTTTATAGATTCCTTTCTTTTGCTTGCTTTGGACTTATTATGGTCCTCCTTTTCTCATTTCTAAAACAGTTTAAGCTATTCAAATTGCATTTTTCTTCTTTTCTACTACAGGCATTGATTTACAGGTTTATATTTCCTTCAGAGAACTACTGTAACTGCAACATATATGATTTGGTATATTGTATTTTAAAAGTTTATTCCTCCCAAAGCAATTTGTAAAATGCCATATGATTTAATATTCAACACATTAACTTATTAGGAGAATGTTGTTTAATTTTCACAAGTTTGTAAATTCCCCATATTTCCTTGGTTGTAGACTTTTAATTTAATTCCTTTGTGTTTGAAGAAGAACATACATTTTGTAAAAGTATAATTAACATACAATGTTATATTAGTTTCAGGTGTACAACATAATGATTCAACAATTCTATACATTACTTACTGCTCACCAGAATAAGTGTCATTACCATCTGTCACCAAATAACATTATTATGATGATATTGGCTTTATTCCTTATGCTTTGTTATTCATGTCTGTGACTTATTTATTTTATAACTGGAAATTTGTACCTCTTAATCCTCTTTGTCTATTTCACCCTTCCCCTCCTCCACTCTGGCAATCATGAGTTTGTTCTCTGTATTTAAGTGTCATCTTTGGGTTGCCTGAGTGGCACAGTCAGTCAAGGGTCTGCCTTCAGATCATGTCATAATCTCAGGGCTCTGGGATTGAGCCTTGCATTGGCATCCCTAGTCAATGGGGAGTCTGCTTCTCCTTACCCCCAATTCTTGCCCATGTTCTGTCTTGCTCTCTCTCTCTCTCTCAAATAACCAAATAAATAGCATCTTTTAAAAAAAAGTCTCCCTCCCAATCCCATCTTGTTTCATTTATTCTTCCACAAACTGAGGGTTGCTGGGGGGAGGGGGTTTGGGAGAAGGGGGGGGGATTATGGACATTGGGGAGGGTATGTGCTTTGGTGAGTGCTGTGAAGTATGTAAACCTGGTGATTCACAGACCTGTACCCCTGGGGATAAAAATATATGTATATAAAAAATAAATAAATAAATAAATAAATAATGAAAAAAAAAGAAAAAAAAAATCTTAAGACAAAATATATTTGTTGATGTAGTTAAGAGTTAACATAAAAAAAAAGTCACCTTTGGTTTTTTGGAGAACATGTATTTTATAACTTCAGTCCTTTTAAATTTAATGAAGTTTGTTTATAGTCCAGTGTATGGTATAGAGAATATTCCTGTTGTATTTGAGTAGAATATGTAGTCTGTTGTTGAAGTGTTCCAGAGAGATCATTTGAATTCATTTGTATTGTAATGCTCTTCAATCATTAGAGTAGCTGACAGGCTGTTGTACCCATGACTGAAAAGAGGGCATTGTGGTCTACAATGGTATAGCATTGTATACTCCTTCTTTCAATCCTTTAAGCTTTTGTTCACATATTTTAGTAGCGTTGAGATTAGGTTATGTAATTTTGTATTGTTATGAATTTTTAAGATATTGATCGAGTTACCATTGTAAAAATGTCCTAGTTTGTTTCCAGGAAAATACACATCTTAAAATTTATTTTCTACAATGTAAGTATAAACACTTCAGCTCTTGTTGTTTACAATTTTTATGCTATAGTTTTAGACATTATTTTACCATCACGTTATTATGTCTTGGAAGACATATTCTGTTTCATGTAGAAAAGAGGAAGCTTTGATCATGACATTTAATAATTTGTTATTACTCAAAATGTCATTTTGTAATATATTTCCTCTATGATTAGCTTATCATGTTTTTTTAAAGGATTTTGTTAATTTATTGGACAGATGGAGATCACAAGCAGGTAGAGAGACAGGCAGAGAGAGAGGGGGAAGCAGGCTCCCTGCCAAGGAGAAAGCCCGACGTGGGGCTCTATCCCAGGACCCTGGGATGATGACCTGAGCCGAAAGCAGAGGCTTTAGCCTACTAAAACACCCAGGCGCCCCTTATCATGTGTTTAATCAATAATTTTTACCAGCACATTTTAATTCTTTTCTTTATTCATTTATTTTATTACATTTTTTTCTCATGTTACCTTATTCATGGTTTACCTGGCAATTACAGTTAATATTTTAAAATTATATACTTGGGGGTGCCTGGGTGGCTCAGTGGGTTAAAACCTCTGCCTTCCACTCAGGTCATGATCCCAGTGTCCTGGCATTGAGCCCTACAGTGGGCTCTCTTCTCAGCAGGGAGCCTGCTTCCCTTTCTCTCTCTCTGCCTGCCTCTCTGCCTGCTTGTGATCTCTGTCAAATAAGTAAATAACATCTTTAAAAAAATATAATAAGGGCGCCTGGGTGTCTCAGTGGGTTAAGCAGCGCCTTCGGCTCGGGTCGTGATCTCCGGGTCCTGGGATCGAGTCCCGCATCGGGCTCAGCAGGGAGCCTGCTTCCCTTCCTCTCTCTCTGCCTGCCTCTCCATCTACTTGTGATTTCTCTCTGTCAAATAAATAAATAAAATCTAAAAAAAATAAAAAATAAAAAAATAAAATAAAATTATATACTTGGGATAAATACCAATTTAATTTCATTAGTATCAAATGATTTCTTTTATTTTAGTTTTATTCTCCCTTCTATCATTTCTGCTAATCTTTATATATTATAAGCCAATAAATAGTTCTATAATTATAGTCTTTTTTAAAGATTTTAATTATTTGACACAGAGAGAGAGATCACAAGTATGAAGAGAGGGAGGCAGAGAAAGAAGGGGAAGCAGAGCCCGACCCAGGGCTTGATCCCAAGACCCTGAGATCATGACCTGAGCTGAAGGCTGAGGCTTAACCCACTGAGACACCCAGGTGCCCATATAGTCTTTTTTCAATTGTGTTATGTTAGTCACCATACAATCCATCATTAGATTTTGATGTAGTATTCCAAGAGTCTTTGTTTATGTATAATCTTATTTAATTCCACTTTAATCCAGAGAGGAGAAGACAAATTACATACAATTTTGTATCTTTATACTGTCTCATATTTATTTATGAAGTTACTTGAACTAATGCTCTTTACTGCTTCAGTTGACTTCTACTTAATGTCTCATGCCCATTCATTTTTGCCTAAATTATTCCCTTTAGTATTTATTGTATGGCAAATTGGTTAGCAATGTGTTATCTCATTTTTAAATTTTTTTTTTATTTGAGGACTACTTGATTTCTCTTTACTTTTTGAATGCTTTTGTTGCTGATTACAGATGTGTTTTTTGACAATAATATTTTATTAATACTATGAATATGACTTCTTACTGCCTCTTCACCTCTGTAGTTGAGAAGCCAGCTGTTAATCTTCCTGTAGATCACTTCCATATTTTGTATTGTTTTTAGCTCCCTGCTTTTTTTTTAATTAGCTCCCTGCTTTTAAGATTTATTATTTGTCTTTAGGTTTCCATACCTGAAGCGTATGATGTTTATAATTGCCGCCATAGATTTTGCAGTCCAGTAAGCTTCTTCAATATTGAGTAGTAATGTTTTCATCAGACTGGAAAGATTTTGGATATTATTTTTTCAAGTGTTATCTCTTTCCCTTTTTCATTCTGTTCTCTTTTTGGGACTCCTGATATGTATATAATGGTATACTTGAGAGTATCTTATAGGTCTCAGTAGTTCTGCTCATTTTTCTTCATTCTTGTTCTGTCTATTGATAATCTCAAGAATCCTCTCTTCAAGTCAGTTTTCTTTTCCTTTCTCCTGCAAAGTCCAATTGTTGTTCAATCTTTATATTAAAAGTGTATATTCATTATCATCACATGCAACTCCAGAATTTAATTTTCTTACTTTTTAAAAAATATCCATTTTCTTATTAACATGGACTCTTTGGATTAAAACAAAAAGTTCTCTCACATTCTTTAAATTTGTTAGAAGTAGAATTCTTTCCTCATTTGAACATATTTCTTATAAGTGATTTAAATCTAGAGGCTGAAAGTAAAGAGGTGGAAAAGGATACTCCGTAAAAATAGAAAGCAAAGAAATCTGAGGAAGCTGAAGTTATATCAGGAAAACATAGATTTATAATAATAGACTATAATAAGAGACAAAAAAGGCCATTAAATAATAAAAGGGCTAATCAAACAAGAGAATATATTATTACACTCATACATGGAATTTAAGGAAAAAAAGAAATGAACATAGGATAAAGGAAGGAAAACTAAAGTGAGATGAATACAAAGATAGAAACAAAGCACAAGATACTCTTAACTATAGGAAACAAACTGAGGGTTGCTGGAGAGAAGGTTGGTGAGGGAATGGGGCAATTGAGTAATGGGCATTAAGGAGGTCAATTCCAATACTGGGTGTTATATGCAACTGATGAATCACTAAATTCTCCCTCTGAAACAAATAATACACTCTTTGTTAACTAATTTAATTTATAAAAAATGAAAAAAATAAATATAATAATGTAAAGATGCAACCAACAAAAGACCACTTAAACATATACAGCAAATCTTAGAAAACCTAGAGGGAAAAAGAAGTAGCAGTAGAATAGTAGAATGTTGCACTAATATGCCACTTACAACAATAGATATATCATCCAGACCGAAAATCTTTTCAACTAAGTTTGACATTGTACTAGAAGTGCTAGCCTCAGCAATCAGACAACAAAAAGAAATAAAAGGCATTCAAATTGTCACAGAAGAAGTCAAACACTTGCCCTTTACAGATGACATACTTAATGTGGGAAATACAGAAGCACCACTCAAGAAGTTCTAGATCTCATACAGGAATTAAGGAATGTGACAGAATTTAAAATCAATGCACAAAAACCAATTGCATTTCTATACAATAACAATGAGACAGAAGAAAGACACATTAAGAAATCAATCCCATTTACACTTGTGCCAAACACCACAAGATACCTAGGAATAATCCTACAAGGATCTGTACTCTAAAAACCACAGAACACTTATGAAAGAAATTGAAGAAGATACAAAAAATGGAAAGACACTTCATGCTCATGGATTGTAAGAAGAAATATTGTTAAGATGTCTATGCTACCCAAAACAATCTGTACATTCAATGCAATCTCTGCTACAATACCATCAACATTTTTCCACAGAGGTAGAACAAACAATATCAAAGTTGGCATGGAACCAGAGAAACCCTGAATAGCCTGAGGAAATGGGAAAAAGAAAAGCAAAGATACTGGCATCACAATTCTTGAATTCAAGCTATATTGCAAAGCTCTATTCATGAACACAGTATGGTACAAAAACGGACACATAGATCAATGGAACAGAATAGGGAACCCAAAAATGAACCCTCAAGTCTATGGTCCACTAATACTCCACAAAGCAGGAAAGAATGCCCATGAAAAAGGACAGTCTCTTCCATAAATGCTTCTGGGAGAATTGGACAGGCCACACGTATAAGAATTAAACTGGACCATTCTCTTACACTATACACAAATATAAACACACAATGGATGAAAGGTTTCAATGTGAGAGTGGAATACAACAAAATCCTAGAGAAGAACACAAGGAGGAACCTCTTTGACCTGGACCACAACAACTTCTTGCTAGGCATGTCTCTAAAGGCAAGGGAAACAAGAGCTATTGGGACTTGATCAAGAGAAAAAAATCTGCACAGCAAAGGAAACAGTCAACAAAACTATGAGGCATCCCATGGAATGGGAGAAGATATTTTCAAATTACATTGTAGATGAAGGGATGGTATCCAAGATGAATAAAGAACTTATCAAACTCAACACCCCCCAAACAAACAATCCACTCAAGAAATGGGCAAAAGACATGAACAGATATTACTCCAAAGACATCATACAAATGGCCAACAGACACATGAAAAAAAAAAATTTCAACATCATTAGCCATCAAGAAAATACAAATTGGAAGGGGAGGTGAACCATGAGAGACTATGGACTCTGAAAAACAATCTGAGGATTTTGAAGGGGCGGGGGTGGGAGGTCGGGATACTAGTGGTGGGTATTATATAGAGCACGGATTGCATGGAGCACTGGGTGTGGTGAAAAAATAATGAACACTGTTTTTCTGAAAATAAATAAATCAATTTAATAATAAAAAAAAAGGAAATTAGAGAATCGGTTCCAGTTACTATAGCTCCAAGAACCATAAGATACCCGGGAATAAACCTAACCAAAGAGGTAAAGAATCTGTACTTGAAGAACAACAGAACACTCATGAAAAAAATTGAAGAAGACACAAAATTATGGAAGACCATTCCATGCTAGTGGATCAGAAGAATAAACATTGGTCAGTAAAAGTCTATACTGCCGGGACGCCTGGGTGGCTCAGTTGGTTAAGCAGCTGCCTTCGGCTCAGGTCATGATCCCAGCATCCTGGGATCGAGTCCCACATCTGGCTCCTTGCTTGGCAGGGAGCCTGCTTCTCCCTCTGCCTCTGCCTGCCATTCTGTCTGCCTGTGCTCACTCTCTTTCCCTCTCTCTGACAAATAAATAAAATCTTTAAAAAAAAAAAAGTCTATACTGCCTAGAACAACCTATAGTTTCAATACCATTCTGATCAAAATTCAACCAGTATTTTTCAATGAGCTGGAACAAACAATCCTAAAATTTGTATGGAACCAGAATAGACCCTGAATGGCTAAGGAAATGTTAAAAAAGAACAACACTAGAGGCGTCATGTTGCCTGATTTTAAGCTTTACTACAAAGCTGTGATCACAAAGATAACATGGTATTGGCACAAAAACAGACACATACCCCAGTGGAACAGAGTAGAGAGCCCAGATATGCACCCTCAACTTTATGGTCAAATAATCTTGGACAAAGCAGGAAAAAATATGCAGTGGAAAAAGACAGTCTCTTCAATAAATGGTGCAGGGAAAATTGGACAGCTATGTGTAGAAGAATTAAATGAGACCATTCTCTTGCACCATACACAAAGATAAACTTGAAATGGATAAAGACCTAACATGAGACAGGAATCCATCAGAATACTAGAGAACATAGGCAGTAATCACTTCGACATCAGCCTCAGCAACTTCTTTCAACATATGTCTCCAAAGGCATAGGAAACAAAGTGAAAATGAACTTTTGGGACTTCATTAAGATCAAAAGCTTCTGCACAGCAAAGGAAACAGTCAACAAAACAAAGGGGCAACCCACGGAATGGGAGAAGATATTCTCAAATGCCAGTACAAAGGGCTGATATCCAAGATCTATAGAGAACAACTCAAAGTCAACACATATAAAACAGATAATCATGTCAAAAAATGGGCAGAAGACATGAACAGACACTTCTCCAATCAAGACATACAAATGGCTATCAGACACATGAAAAAATGTTCATCATCACTAGCCATCAGGGAGATTCAAATCAAAGCCACATTGAGATACCACCTTACATCAGTTAGAATGGCCAAAATTAACAACACAGTAAGCAACATGTGTTGGAGAGGATGTGGCGAAAGGGAACAACCCTCTTACACTTTTGGTGGGAATGCAGGTTGGTGCAGCTACTTTGGAAAACAGTGTGGAGATTCCTCAAGAAATTAAGAATAGAGCTTCCCTATGACCCTGCAATTGCACTATTTGATATTTATCCCAATGATACAAATGTAGTGAAAAGAAGAGCCATCTGTACCCCAATGTTCATAACAACAATGGCCACAGTCACCAAACTGTGGAAAGAACCAAGATGGCCTTCAATGGACGAATGGATAGAGAAGATATGGTCCATATACACTATGGAGTATTATGCCTCCATCAGAAAGGATGAATACCCAACTTTTGTATCAACATGGACAGGACTGGAAGAGATTATGCTGAGTGATACAAGTCAAGCAGAGAGAGTCAATTATCATATGGTTTAACTTATTTGTGGAGTATAAGATATAACACGGAGGACATGTGGAGATGGAGAGGAGAAGGGAGTTGGGGAAAATTGCGGGGGGGGGGGGGAGAGGAACCATGAGAGACTGTGGACTCTGAGAAACAAACTGAGGGTTTTGGAGGGAGCGGGTGGGGGTTGGGTGAACCTGGTGGTGGGTATTATAGAGGGCACATATTGAAAGGAGAAATGGGTGTGTTGTATAAACAATGGATTCTGGAACACTGAAAAGAAAGAAAATAAATAGTAATAAGGAAAGAGAGAAAGAAAAAACGAAACAAAGAAAGAAAAAAGAAAGATGTATTAAAAATAATAAATAAATGTGATTCTTCAACATGACAAATTGAGAAACCTTGAGCTTTAGAGAAGAGAGATTAAAATAAATAAAATTTGAAATGCAAAGAGGAGACATTACAACCACTGCCACAGTAATACATAGACTCATAAAAGACTACTGTAGACTATTATAAGCCAACAAATTATTTAAGCTGAAGAATTGGATAAATTTCTAGAAACCCATAATCTACCAAGACTATGTCAGGGTGAAAATCTGATCAGACAAATACTGAGTAAAAAGACTGAGGCATTACTAAGAAAACTTACAACACAGAAAACTCCAGAGCCAGATGGCTTTAGTGGTGAATTCTACCAAACATTTAAATAGTAATTCACACCAGTCCTCAAACTCTTGCAAAATATCAAGGAGGAGGGATCATGCCCAAACTCATGCTACAAAGTTGGAATTATTTTGAAACCAAACCAGATAAGTATACCACAAGAAAAGACCAATATTCCCAATGAATATAGATGTAAAAATTTCTAATAAAATATTAGCAAAATGAATTGAAGAATGCATCAAAATAGTTATACACCATGCCCAAGTGCAATTTATTCTTGGTATAAAGAGATTGTACAAAATATGCAAATCAGTAAATGCATTTCATCACAAAAAATAAAATTAAAATCATTTGATCATTTCAATAGACACATAAAAAAGGCATTTGACAAGACACATCTTTTTTTTTTAAGATTTTATTTATTTATTTGACAGAGAGAGAACACGAGTAGGCAGAGAGGCAGGCAGAGAGAGAGAGAGGAGGAAGCAGGCTCCTGCTGAGCAGAGAGCCCGATGCGGGACTGGATCCCAGGATCCTGAGATCATGACCTGAGCCGAAGGCAGCTGCTTAACCCACTGAGCCACCCAGGCGCCAACAAGACACATCTTTTTATGATAAGAACCACTAACAGATTAGGTATGGAAGGAACATACATCAGTATAATAAAGGCCATATAGGAAAAACGTACATTTAACATTATACTCACTAGGAAAAAAACTGAATGCTTTCCTTTTAAGGTCAGAGAAAAGGCAGGAATGACCAATCTTACCACTCCAAGTCAATATATTATTGGAAGTCATAGCTAGAGCAATGATTCAAGGTAAAGAAATAGTCAATTGGAAAGGAAGAATTAAAATTGTCACTATTTGCTGATGTTATCTTCATATATATCCCTGTGTGTGTGTGTGTGTGTGTGTGTGTGTGTGTACACACACAATTCTCTGTATATAGAGATATAGATAGTGAGTTATAGATATAAATAGATATAGATATATGGTCCCAAAAAATCCAAAAGTTTGGAACTATGAGATCAAATGAAGAAATCCAGTAAAGTTGCAGAACAGAAAATCAACATACAAAAATCTGTAGCATTTGGGTTCTGGTACAAGATGGTGACAGAAGATGCTGAAATCACCAAATCCATGCATACATAAATCACCTATTTGTAGAGCAATTCCTCCTGAAGAAAAACTTAGAGCTGAATGAACAGTCTCCCAAAAGGTGAACCCAGGGAAATCCATAGCATAACACATAATAATTTAAATGCCACATATAACACCCAATTACCCCCATCCCCCCACCCCCTCCCCTCTGCAACTCCAGGCTTATTTCCTAAAGTCCAAAGTTTCTCTGATTTCTTCTTGTTCAGTTTTCCCTCCCTTCCCCTATAATCCTGCACACTTTTCCTTATGTTCCCCATAATCTTTGAACACTACATCAAAAACTAATGATGTACTATATGTTGGATAATTGAACATAATAGAAATAATTTGAACCATGAGAGACCATGGACTCTGAAAAGCAATCTGGGGGTTTTGAAGGGGTGGCGGTTGGGAGGCTGGGGGAGACTGGTGGTGGGTATTATGGAGGGCACATATAGCACGGAGCACTGGGTGTGGTGCATGCATGAATAATGAATTCTGTTACACTGAAAGAAATTAAATAAAAAAAGACATAGGAAAAAATAATAATTTGCATGTCAAGTTTAAAGATAAAGAGAGTATTTTAAAAGAAGCAAGAGGAAGAGATTGGTTATTTACAAATGAAACTTCATAATGCTATCAAAGGATTTGTCAGCAGAAACTTTATAGACCTTCTTGAAACACTGAAAAAATACAATAAATTAAGATAAAAGAAAGCTTGTAGGCCATATGAGGATGGCATACTATAGATTAAACAAACAAACAAACAAACACAAAACAAAACAAACAAACCCACTAAATACAAACATTCTCTACCCTGAAGATTATCATTCAGAATTGAAGGAGAAATTAAGAATTTTTCAGACAAAAACAAGTTAAAAGAGGCCATCACTATTAAACTTCCTTACAGGAAATGTTTAACAGGTTTCTTCAAGTGGAAAAGTAAAAGCCATCATTGTACATCAAAAAATTATGAATAAAAGATGTAAAATATGACTATACACACACACACACACACATATATATGTATATATGTACACAAATATATAATGTGGAGAGGAGAGTAAAACAGTTTTTTATGAATGTGGGGCACCTGGGTGGCTCAGTGGCTTAAAGCCTCTGCCTTCCCCTCAAGTCATGATCCCAGTGTCCTGGGATTGAGCCCCACATTGGGCTCTCTGCTCAGCAGGGAACCTGCTTCCCTTTCTCTCTCTCTGCCTGCCTCTCTGCCTGCTTGTGATATCTGTCAAATATATAAATAAAATCTTTTTTTTTAAAGATTTTATTTATTTATTTGTCAGAGAGAGAGAGAGCAAGAGCGAGCACAGGCAGAGTGGCAGGCAGAGTCAGAGGGAGAAGCAGGCTCCCTGCGGAGCAAGGAGCCCAATGTGGGACTCGATCCCAGGACGCTGGGATCATGACCTGAGCCGAAGGCAGCTGCTTATCCAACTGAGCCACAGGCGTCCCTATAAATAAAATCTTAAAACAAAAAGAATGTGTTTGACTATAACTGAACATCAACTTACTATAGACTGTTATGCATTAGGATTTATATATGAATCTCATGGCAACCCCAAACCCCAAACCTGTAGTAGATACACAACAAAAGAGAAAGAAAGTCAAACACTACAAAAATTCATTCAACGTGAAAAAAGAGTACAAGGGAGGAGAAAAAAAGAGTACAAACACAACTAGAAAATAATTTACAAAATGCGAATAAGTACATAGCTATCAGGGGGAGCTAAGATGGCAGAGTAGTAGAAGGACCCTGTGCTTGCCTCAGCCCTTTAACACAACTAGGTAAATGTCAAATCATTCTGAAAAAACAAGAAGTTGATTTGAGGACTGACAGAACAAACTATACAACCAGAGTGAGAGAAGAGGCCACTTTATTGAAGGTAGGAGGTGTGGAGATGTGAATGGGGGAGAAAACAGTTGCAGGTGCTGTGGAGGAGAAGGAGCCCTGATGATGGATAAAGGCAAGAGAGAGGAAGAGACAGAGAGTAGAGAACACAAGAGATTGCACAAGGAAACACTTCCCCAAAGCCACTGACTGGAAAAACCAGAGGGCTGATGACTGATTTTGGAACTCACAGACTGAAGTTCTAGAGGTACACCCTATGGTTGGTGTTGAGTCCAACAGGAACTCTTCCTGTAGATAAAGAGGGTGGATAACCTGGGAGCAGATAGCAGGATGGGAACTGGGAATGCCCTGGTGCACACTGAGAGAGATGTTTCCCCTTCTTGAAGTGTATCTGGGAGAGGTGGCTTTGTCTCCCCAGGGACAAAAGAACCAGTGGACACCATTATGCTCCCCTGCACCTTAGCATAGGCACAGAGACACCTGCTAAGGACAGCTAACCTGGAGACAAGCATTTGTTGAGCTTTACTCCAAACTCTAAGCCCCTGCATCTTGAACAACTGCACTTCTGGAACAAACCCTGTACCAGTCCCAGTGCAGCAAGACCCACCCCCAGAGGGCAAGCAAACCGCATCAGGTTCCTAAAGTTTGGAGTTTTAAAACTCATCTGGCCTCCATGGGACAAAACACAGGTACACTGCACTTCTGGGCAGGCAGATGACCTGGACACAGGGTGAAGACAGGGATCTGAGGGAGGACTGGAATGCTCAAAAGGATATTGCTACCTCTTCTGTGAGCACTTCTGGGAAAGCAGGGGCCCATGCAATCCCCTCCCTGGGAATGAGGGGGAGGATTGGTGCCATTTCTTGCTCACTCCTCAGCATAAACTAAGTTCAGTAATCTACACAAATCAAAACAAACAGTGGCAGCTTAAACCACTTATAATAAGCTCAGAAACCCTGTGCAAATATGCCTAAGAACCAGAGCAGTGAGTCCCTCTAGCAGAAGACCACCACAATCCCTTACCCACCCCACCCCACACACACAGTCTATAGCATATACAGTGCTGCACAGCTTAAGTTCTAATGGAAATACAGTCAGGGTCTTTTAACCAACAGACCAGAGCACAACTATTCAAAATCAAAACTTGGCACACTCTGGACAAGGTCGAAACACTCTCCACTGTAGGTAAAAAGAAACTCTGCGGAAGACTAACCTAAGGGAAAGAACAGCCAAAACACAAGAGCAGAATGCACACAGCATACACCAGAAACATTTCCTGAAGAAACGGGCCTTGAACACTCTATGACCTATTCTTAATAAAGCCATTATTTTCAGGAGCAAGAAACAGAGAAAGCTTTCCTAACACACAGAAGACAGAGACCTACATAAAATGCCAAGACAGAAGAACTATTACCCCCCCCCCAAAAAAAAAAAGAACAAGCAAAGGTTACAGCCAGGGATATAATTGAAGAGACATAAGTAATATGCCTAAACCAGATTTAAAATAACAATCATAAGGCTACTAGCTCGGCTTGAGAAAAATATAGAAGACACCACGGAGTCAATTACTGCAGAGATAAAAGACCTAAAAACAAGTCAACCCAAAATGAAAAAAAAAAAAAAATGCATAACTGAGTTATGAAATCAACTGAATTGACTGATTGCAAAGATGGAAGAAGCAAATGAATAAAACATTCATATAGAAGATAAACTTTTGGAAAATAATAAAGCTGAAAAGAAAAGGGAAAAATATTGAATCATGAAAGTAGACTTAAGAACCAGTGGCTCCAACTCCTCAAACTCAACACACACAAAACAGACAATCATATAAAAAAATGGGCAGAAGATATGAACAGACACTTCTTCAATGAAGATATACATATGGCTATCAGACACATGAAAAAATGTTCATCATCACTAGCTATAAGGGAGATTCAAATTACAACCACATTGAGATATCACCTTACACTAGTTAGAATGGCCAAAATTAGCAAGACAGGAAACAACATGTGTTGGAGGAGATGTGGAGAAAGGGAAACCCTCTTACACTGTTGGTGGGAAAGCAAGTTGCTGCAGACTCTTTGGAGAACAGTGTGGAGATTCCTCAGGAAATTAAAAATAGAACTTCCCTATGACCCTGCAATTGCACTCCTAGGTATTTACCCCAAAGATACAGATGTCGTAAAAAGAAGGGCTATTTGGGACGCCTGGGTGGCTCAGTTGGTTGGGCAGCTGCCTTCGGCTCAGGTCATGATCCCGGCGTCCTGGAATCGAGTCCCACATCGGGCTCCTTGCTCGGCGGGGAGCCTGCTTCTCCCTCTGCCTCTGCCTGCCATTCTGTCTGCCTGTGCTCGCTCTCTCCCCCTCTCTCTCTCTCTGATAAATAAATAAAATCTTAAAAAAAAAAAAAAAAGAAGGGCTATTTGTACCCCAATGTTTATAGCAGCAATGGCCATGGTCGCCAAACTGTGGAAAGAACCAAGATGCCCTTCAATGGACGAATGGATAAAAAAAAATTTGTCCACATACA
The DNA here is from genome assembly GCF_964662115.1 of Mustela nivalis. Lineage (NCBI taxonomy): Eukaryota > Metazoa > Chordata > Mammalia > Carnivora > Mustelidae > Mustela > Mustela nivalis. Next base: position 85,579,672 of record NC_139040.1, read on the forward strand.
CTATGGAGTATTATATGCCTCCATCAGAAAGGATGAATACCCAACCTTTGTAGCAACACAGACGGGACTGGAAGAGATTATGCTGAGTGAAATCAGTCAATCAGAGAGTCAATTATAATATGGTTTCACTTATTTGTGGAGCATAACAAATAGCATGGAGGACATAGGGAGTTAGAGAGGCGAAGGGAGTTGGGAGAAATTGGAATGGGAGGTTTATCATGAGAGACTACGGACTCTGAAAAACAATCTGAGGGGTTTGAAGTGGCAGGGGGTGTGGGAGGTTGGGGTAATAGGTGGTGGGTACTATAGAGGGCAGAGATTGCATGGAGCACTGGGTGTGGTGAAAAAATCATGAATACTGTTATCCTGAATTAAATTAAAAAAAAAAAAAACAATGACTCCATGAAGGGTAATAAAATTCATATCATAAGAGTTCCAGAGAGGGGGAAAAAGGGGCCGAAGGTGTATTTGAGGAAATTAGAGTTGAAAACTTCCCTAATCTCGGGGAAGGAAACAGACATCCAAATCTAGGAGGCGCAGAGAACTCCCATCAAAATCAACAAAAGTAGGCCAACCCCACCACATATTGCAGTTATATTTGCAAAATACAGAGATAAAGAAAAAAAATCCTGAAAGCAACAAGAGAAAAGGAGTATCTAACTTAAAAAGGTAGACAAATCTGTTAGCAGCAGATCTCGCCACAGAATCTTAAAAGGCAGAAGAAGGTGGCATCATATATTCAACATGATGAATGGGAAGAATGCAAAGCCAAGAGTCTAGCAAGCTGTCTTTCAGAATAGAAGGACAAATAGAGTTTCCCATGTAAACAAAAACTTAACGTATTCATGACAACTAAACCAGCCCTGCCAGAAATATTAAAAGAGAATCATTCAATGGGAAAGAAAGACAAAAAGTGATAAAGTCTAGAAAGGAAGAGTGAAATCTCCAGTAACAAGAATTTAACAAGTGATACAATGACAATCACTTCATATCTATTGATAATCATTGTGAATGCAAGTAGACCAAATGCTCCAATGAAAAGACATAGGGTGGCAGAGAGGATCGAAAAAAAAAAAAAATCCATCTTTATGATGCATACAAGAGACAAATTTTACATCTAAAAATACATGCAGACTGAAAATGTGGGTTTTGATAACCATGTATCATGTTAATGAATATCAAAAGTAAATGTGAATAGCCATACTTATATCAGAAGAACTAGATATTTAAAAAAAAACCTTTAAGAAGAAATGAGCAAGGGTAATACATCACAAAAATTGTGGTTATCCAACAAGATCTCACAATGTAAACATTATGCTCCCAACCTGAGAGCACCAAAATATATAAGACAATTAAAACAAAAATTAATGAACTCATTGATAATAACACAATAATAGTAGGTTACTTTATCACTCCACTTCAGCCATATCATCTTCTCAGAAAATCAAGAAGAAAGCAATGGCTTTCAATGAGACACTGGACTAGATGGATTTAGCAGATATATTCAAAAAATTGCATCCTAAAGCAGAAGAATACACAGTCTCTTCTAGTGTATATATGACATTCTCCAGAATACATCACACTGGGTCACAAATCAGGCCTCAACAAGTACAAAAAGATTGAGATCACACCATGCTTAGTTTCCAATCACAACACCATTAAACTTGGACACACACACACACACACACACAATTTCAATGACCATGAAGTCATAACCGTTAAAGAACATCCTACTAGATAATGAATGGGTTAACTAGAAAATTAAGGTAGAATTTTCTTTTTAAAAAGTACAAGGAAAAAATGCAAATAAAAACACAACAGTCCAAAACATTTGGGATGCAGCAAAAGTGGTCATAAGAGGAAAGTATATAACAATATAGGACTACCTCAAGAAGAAAGAAAATCTCAAATACACAACCTAAACTTACACCTAAAGGAACTAGAAATTGAACAGCAAAACAGGGTAAAGCAAACAGAAAAAGAAACAGCTAAAGATTCGAGCAGAAATAAATGTTATGGGGGGAAATGGAATTAAAAAATGGTACCAACAAATATATACCAAATCATTAACTAATCTGGAAGAAATGGATGTATTCATGGACACTTACAAACTACCAAGTCTGAAAGAGGAAGAATTGGACAATCGGACCTAACCAAAAACCAGCAAGGAAATTGAAGCAGTAATCAAAAGCCTCCCAAAATATGAGTGTCCAGGGCTAGATTCTGTCTTCTGGAGGGAATTCTACCGAACATTCAAAGAGGAAATAATACATAATCAACTGACGCTGTTTTAAAAATAGAAACAGAGGAAAACTTCCAAAGTCATTTGATGAGAGCAGCATTACCTGACCCCAAAACCAAAGATGGGTTAAAAAGAAGAATTACAGAGCACTCTCCCTGATGAATATGAATGCCAAAATACTCACCAAGATCCTAGCCAATAGGATCCAGCCGTACATTGAAAGGATTATTCACCACGACCATGTGGGCTTTATCCCTGGGATGCGAGGGTGATTCAGCATTCGCAAATCAATCAACCTGATAGAGCACATTAATAAAAGAAAAGGCAAGAACCATATGATCCTCTAAATGGATCCAGAAAAAGCCTTGGGACAAAATACAGCATCCTTTCCTGATTAAAATCCTCAGAGTGTAGGGATAGAAGGAACATTCCTCAATATCATAAAAACTGTCTACGAAACCCCACAGCTAATATCATTCTCAATGGGGAAAAACTGAGAGATTATCCCTCAAGGTCAGGAAGATGACAGCGATGTCCACTCTTGCCACTTTTCTTCAACAAGGTACTAGAAAACTTAGCCTCAACAATCAACAACAAAAAGAAATTAAAATTACTCATATTGGCAAGAAAAGAAGTCAAATTCTCTCTTCAAAGATGAGATGATACTTTATGTGGAAAACCCAAAAGACTCCACCCCAAAATTACTAGAACTCATACAGCAATTCAACAATGTGGCAGGATACAAAATCAATGCACAGAAATCAGTTGCATATCAATACACTAAAAATGTGACTGAAGCAAGGGGGACTACGGAATCAATTCCATTTACAATAGCACCAAAACGATAAGATACCAATGAATAAACCTAACGAAAGAGGGAAAGGGTCTATATACTAGAAACTAGAGAACACTTATGAAAGTAATTGAGAAAGACACAAAGAGATGAAAAACATTCAATTCTCATGGATTGGAAGAATAAACATATAAACATGGTTAAAATGACTCTTCTGCCCAGATCATTCTGCACTTTCAATGCAGTCTCTATCAAAATTTGACATTGCTCATCACCACATGGGATGACCCAGGGTGGTATATGAAACTAATGAATCATTGAACACTAATTGAACACTAAATTATAAACTAATGAGGTACTCGTTCCACTGATCTATGTGTCTGTTTTTATGCCAATACCATGCTGTCCTGGTGATCACAAATTTGTAGTAAAGCTTCAAATCAGGCAACATGTTGTCTCCAGTTTTGTTTTCCTTTTTCAACATTTCCTTAGCAATTCGGAGGCTGTTCTGATTCCATACAAATTTTAGGATTGTTTGCTCCAGCTCTTTGAAAAATGCCAGTGGAATTTTGATCAGGATGGCATTGAAAGTATAGCCTGCTCTAGGAAGTATAGACATTGTAACAATGTTTATTTTTTGATCCATGAGCATGCTATGCTTTTCCATCTTTTTGTGTCGTCTTTGATTACTTTCATGAGTGTTCTGTAGTTCCTCGAGTACAGATCCTTTACCTCTTTGGTTAGGTTTATTCCCAGATATCTTATGGTTCTTGGTGCTATAGTAAATGGAATTGATTCTCTAATTTCCCTTTCTGTATTTTCGTTGTTAGTGTATAAGAAAGCAACTGATTTTTGTACCTTGATTTTGTATCTTGCCACATTACTGAATTGCTGTATGAGTTTTAGTAGTTTGGGGGTGGAGTCTTTTGGGTTTTCCATATAAAGAATCATGTCATCTGTGAAGAGAGAGAGTTTGACTGCTTCATTGCCAATTTGGATACCTTTTATTTCTCTTTGTTGTCTGATTGCTGTTGCTAGGACTTCTAATACTATGCTGAACAAGAGTGGTGAGAGTGAGCATCCTTGTTGTGTTCCTGATCTCAGAGGGAAGGCTGTCAGCTTTTTCCCATTGAGGATGATGAGAGTAGAATGCCCAGATATGGACCCTCAACTCATTGGTCAAATAATCTTCATCAAAACAGGAAAAAATATACAGTGGAAAAAAAGACAGTCTCTTCAACAAATGGTGCTGGGAAAACTGGACAGCTATATGTAGAAGAATGAAACACGATCATTCTCTTACACTATACTCAAAGATAAACTCGAAATGGATAAAAGACCTCAACGTGATGCCGGAATCCATCAGAAGCCTTGAGGAAAACATGGGCATTAACCTCTTCAACATCGGCCACAGCAACTTCTTTCAACATATGTCTCCAAAGACAAAGGAAACAAAAGTGACAATGAACTTTTGGGACTTCATCAAGATCAAAAGCTTCTGCACAGCAAAGCAAACAGTCAACAAAACAAAGAGGCAACCCACGGAATGGGAGAAGATATTCGCAAATGACACTATAGACAATGGGCTGATATCCAAGATCTATAAAGAACAGCTCAACCTCAGCACACACAAAACAGGTAATCACGTCAAAAAATGGGCAGAAGACATGAATAGACACTTCTCCAATGAAGACATACAAATGGCTAACAGACACTGGAAAACAATGTTCATCATCACTAGCCATCAGGGAGATTCAAATCCAAACCACATTGAGATACCACCTTACAGCAGTTAGAATGGCCAAAATTAACAAAACAGGAAACAACATGTGTTGGAGAGGATGTGGAGAAAGGGGAACCCTCTTCCACTGTTGGTGGGAATGCAAGTTGGTGCAGCCACTTTGGAGAACAGTGTGGACTTCCTTAAGAAATTAAAATTGGAGTTTCCTTATGATGCTGCAAATTCACTACTTGGTATTTACCCCAAAGATATGGATGTAGTGAAAAGAAGGGCCATCTGTACCCCAATGCTCAAATGCAGGAATGGCCATGTTCGCCAGACTGTGGAGAGAAGAAAGATGCCCTTCAATGGCTGCATGGATAAGGAAGATGTGGTCCATAGTATACTATGGAGTATTATGCCTCTTTAGAATGGATGCATACCCAACTCTTGTGGCAACATGGATGGGACTGGAAGAGATTACGCTGAGTGAAATAAGTCAAGCAGAGAGAGTCAATTATCTTATGGTCTCACTTATTTGTGGAGCATAATGAATAACATGGAGGACATGAGGAGATGGAGAGGAGAAGGGGGTTGGGGAAAATTGGAGAAGGATATGAATCATGAGAGACTGTGGACTCTGAAACACAATCTGAGGGTTTTGGAGGGGAAGCACATAGGAGGTTGGGTGAGCCTGGTGGTGGGTATTATGGAGGGCACATATTGCATGGAGTAGTGTGTGTGATGCATAAACAATGAATTCTGAAACACTGAAAGGAAATTTAAAACAAATAAATAATTTTTTTAAAAAAGGGCAGAAGATATCAACAGACACTTCTCCAATGAAGACATACAAATGGCTATCAGACACATAAAAAAATGTTGAGGCGTTTATTAAACAACAAAATGGCCTTGTTTTAGGTGTGTGTTTTAGCAACAGTTACCTGGAACTGATATCTATAACTGTTGAGGAATTTATTAAACAACAAAATGTCTACCTAGGCAACATGAAGTCACTATGGCTAAGTAGGCCCAGGCAGGCCCTAGGGGTTTAACATGTTTTAACATGAAATCGACCCCCACATCACCTAGTTGAAAGGCCCTTTCTACAGGATGTTTTCATTTGTTTAATGAGTGGAACACATGGCCACTCTGTAATGTGAATACAGAACTATTTAAGAACACTTTTTACAAGATGTATCTAAGCAACTATAGAAATGTCTTCTGTATATAATGCTCACACAAAACTCTTTACAAACACTTCTTACAATATGTGTTCCACAGCTACTTTAAAGATGCATTCACCACAGATATATAACAGTGAATGTGTCATATTCCCAGTCTCTAATGCTTTACAGTATTTATAGGCACATTTCCAAGGTGTGTCTAAGCATGTACCTTACAAATGCATCTACAAGTTAATTCTGTGATTGGAATATATTTTTATTCTGTAATATTTATTTTTTTAAGATTTTTTATTTATTCATTTGACAGACAGAGATCACAAGCAGTCAGAGAAGCGGGTAGAGAGAGTGGGGGAAAGCAGGCTCCCTGGTGAGCAGAGAGCTCGATGCGGGACTTGATCCCAGGATCCTGAGATCATGACCTGAGCCAAAGGCAGAGGCTTAACCCACTGAGCCACCCAGGCGCCCCTATTCTGTAATATTTATAGTGTGATGTTTACGAATATTTCATCTTTAGAGGAAAATATTTTATTTTATTATTTTTCCAGTGGCAAATAAGTTTATTTATTTTTATTTTTTGCTTTTATGTTCAATTAGCCAACATCGTTAGTTTTTTTTTTTCCAAGTATGTAAATTCTTATAGGTTTATTTATTTTATTAACATATAATGTATTATTCACAAAGATCACTTGTTTTTGATGTAGTGTTCAATGATTCATTAGTTGCCTATAATGCCCAGTGCTCAACACCACACGTGCCCTCCTTAATACCCATCAACCAGTTACCTTATCCCCTGATCCCTCTCCCTTCGGTAACCCTCAGTTGGGTTCCCAGAGTCCAAGCACCTGTTACTTAGTTAGTACCCACCAGCCATTTATTTATTTGCTTAATAATACACTACAAATTTAAACATTATTCTTTAATATCTTATAATACTCAGTTCACATTCAGACTTATTTGATTCCCTCAAAAATGGCTTTTACAGCTGATTTGTCCCAATTAAGAAATAAACAAGGTCCACATGTGCTTTTGGCTGCTGTGTCCCTTTGGTCTCTTTTATTCTGTAAGAGGATTCCCTCCCTTTTCTTTTTTGTTTTCATCCCACTGATTTGATGAAAACCGGAATAATTTATCCTTTAGAGTATTCCTCATTCTGGATTTGACTGATTATTTCCTTGGTGTGCTTTGAAAATTTCGTTATCTTCTTTAGGTCCTGTAAGCTGGTAGTTGGATCTAGATAGGAAAGTCCATCTAATGTGGTCTCTGCCAACCTCCACAGGCTGAGCTCATGCCACTTTCCACTCCCTCTCTACTAGCCAGCCAGATGTGTCTAAATAAAGGCATTGTGCGCTCTCATCATGGAAGTTCCCTCAATTTCTTGCTCAACCAATTCCTTCATAGCTTAAACCTCACTTACTTAGGAAAGGAGGACTTCCTTGACTCCCAGATAAGGGCAGACCCCTTCCCCACCCCGCTAAGCCCTCTTAGCACCCTGTACAGCTCCTAAAGCCATAACAGGGTAGACAAAGTCCCTGGTGAATTAAGGGAAAGTGAAACTTTCTACCACTCCCTTGGCCAGAAAAATAACCTTTCCCTAAGTTCCTGGCAGTATAAAAAGATGTAGTTATCTCCAAGAAGTAGGATTATTAAGGATTCATTTGCTCATTTGGGTTAGCTGTGTTGCTCATTTTTCTTCCATGAGCACACAATACTTATGTAATAAACATGTTTAATTACAAAGTGCTGCCTTTAATAATTCACTTACTGAATTTTGATTGAATGCACATAAAGCTTTGTGAGTAAATTAGAGATGTGATGGGGAAAACAGACAAATAATGGTCTCTGCCTCTGTGAAGTTTACAGACTATGGCAGGAATCAGTAAACTATGACATCTAGCCAAATAAGCCCACCAACTGTTTTTTGTGTGACTTGCAAGCTAAGATATCAAAAGAAGAATCAAGTCCATATATACTATGGAGCATTATGCCTCCATCAGAAAGGATGAATACCCAACTTTTGTATCAACATGGATGGGACTGGAAGAGATTATACTGAGTGAAATAAGTTAAGCAGAGAGAATGAATTATCATATGGTTTCACTTATTTGTGGAGCATAAGGAACAACACGGAGGACATGGGGAGATGGTGAGGAGAAGGGAGTTGGGGATACGGACCATGAGAGACTGTGGACTCTGAAAAACAATCTGAGGGTTTTGTAGGGAAGGGCATGGGAGGTTGGGTGAGCCTGGTGGTGGGTATTATGGAGGGCATGTATTGCATGGAGCAGTGTGTGTGGTGCATAAACAATGAATTCCAGAACAGTGAAAAGAAATTAAAACACAATAAATAGAAATTAAAATAAAAGAATAATATGTTGTCATATAAAAATCAGATTGCAGTGTCCATAAATCTATATTGAAATGGGTGCACAACTATTTATTTATGTATTGTCTGTGGCTACCTACAGAAACTATACGGCCCTACGAAGCCTTAAACATTTACTAACAGGCTCTTTCTAGCAAAATATGCTGATCTCTGATGAGGGCAAGATTTTCAAAGTGCAAGGTTGTGTGGCTGGCTCAGTCAGAAGAGCATGCAACTCCTGACCTCAGAGTCATAAGCCTGAGCCCCCCACTTTGGGTGTAGAGACCACTTAAATAAACAAAACAAAATAAACAAACAAACAAACAATTACCAAAATACAGACTTATGAGATTGGGGGGCGTAAAGTCAATTTAGGGGGCCTCGAAAAGCAGTTTTTAATTAAATAGAATAAATATTAAGTATATCACATGCAGTGAGAAAAAAATATTTGTGAAACATTTGTTTCATTTATATATAACCTGTATTTAGATTTGTGTGCATGTGCTGTGCAGCTTCCTGACGGTGCATGGGAGAAGAATGAGGCACAAACAAGTCAGCTGCAAGAGAAAGGGAGCAGGGCACAACAGTAGAAAGACTGCTGCCCCGAACAACTCCTCAGTCCTGTTTTTATACGATATAGACAGTAACAAAGGAGCCAAAGAAGGCCACACATTAATCATATGCCTTGTAGATAAACAAGAGGGAAGGCAATATATATCTGGTCAAGAAGTATAAAGTTTATAGTTGAGCAAGCACATTCAAAGGGCTCATCTAATTAGCCACAGGTGCTCTCGTGGGGAAGGGGAGATAATGGAAAAATGAAGCAGGCGTCGTTCCACCCTGAGTGGGCCGGTTGTTCCCAGCTGCTTGGCTTCCATGAAGCAGGTAGCATTCTGCCTTGACCAAGCTTGGCTTCCCCAGCTGCTGAGCTTCAAGGACATATATCATCCTCTCCCCCAGAGACCTGTTGCCAGTATATGTTTTTCTTAAGGCTATATCTAAACATGCTTGGTAAGTAGTATAATTTCTCATGGGTTGTATTTTAAGTAATACATTGTTCTGAGGGGCAGTTACATGCTGCATCATGATCTGAAATATATTTCTTACTGAAGACCATGGTCAAAACTTCTGGGGATGCCTGAGTGGCTCAGTTGGTTAAGCTTCTGCCTGGGATCAGAGTCCCATATTGGGCTCATTGCACAGCAGGGAGTCCACTTCTCCTTCCGCCTGCACCTCTCCCTGCTTGTGTGCTCACTCTTTCTCTCTGAAAAACAAATAAATAAAATATTTTAGAACAACAACAACAAGAACAACAACAAAAAACCATAAGGAGGGCACATGTTGTGATGAGCGCTGGGTGTAATATGTAACTAATTGATCATTGAACACTGTACAGTGACTAACTGAACATAATAAAGAAATAATAGAGGTAAATGAAAACAGGTGCACTTGGGTGGCTCAGTGGGTTAGGCCACTGCCTTTGGCTCAGGTCATGATCTCAGGGTCCTGGGAGCAGAGCATCAGGCTCCCTGCTCAACAGGGAGTCTGATTCTTCCCCCGTCCCCTTCTCTCTGCCTGCCTCTCTGCCTACTTTTGATCTCTGTCAAATAAGTAAATAAAAATCTTTAAAAAAGAGAAAGAAATTGAAACACCAAAAAAGTTACAGGTACTTAGAGACACAAAAGAGGCACTTAAGACAGCCTTGGGGTACCAGAGAGGGCTTCCTGGATGAAATGAATCTAAGCAGTGACCTGAAGGACAAATAAGAGTTATGCAAGTAGAGAAGAGAAAAGATGGGAATCACATGTGCGAATGCCCTGGGGCAAAAGTAAGGCCTTTGGGAGAAACTACCAGAAGTTTAGGACTACTGGAGTTTAGAATGAGACGATCCTTCTTTATACCCATCATTCTTTTTTTTTTTTTTTGAATTTTTTATTTTTTAAAAACATATATTTTGATCCCCAGGGGTACAGGTCTGTGAATCGCCAGGTTTACATACTTCGCAGCACTCACCAAAGCACATACCCTCCCCAGTGTCCATAACCCCACCCCCCTTCATTCTTAATCATACTACCCGTTCATTTTCTCTTTCTTTTTAACGTTTCAAGGTTTTTTTTTTTTTTAATTTAGATTCTAGTTAGCATATAGTGTAACATTAGTTTCAGGAGTAGAGTTTAGTGATTCTCACTTACATATAACACCTAGTGCTCATCATAACAAGTGCCCTCCTTAATGTCCATCATCGATTTAGTCCATCTTCCCACCCACCTCCCTCCAGTAGCACTCAGTTTCTTCTCTATACTTAAGAGTCTCTTTTATGGTTTGCCTCTCTCTCTTATTATTACTATTATTTTTATTTAAAATATTGTATATTTATTTAACAGAGAGAAACAGAAAGATCACGAGTAGGCAGAGAGGCAGGCAGAGAGAGGAGAAAGCAGGCTCCCTGCTGAGCAGAGAGCCCAAAGTGGGGCTCGATTGCAGGCCCTGAGATCATCATCTGAGCTGAAGGCAGAGGTTTAACCCACTGAGCCACCCAGGTGCCTCTCTCTCTTATTATTATTATTACTTCTTTCCCTTATGTTCATCTCTTTTGTTTCTTAAATCCCACATAATGGGTGAAATCATATGGTAATTTGTCTTTCTCTTACTTATTTTTCTTAGCATTAAACACTCTAGCTCCATCCATGTCGTTGCTCTTGAAAAGATTTCACTCTTTTTTTGTGGTTGAGTAAGATTCCATTTTATACATGTACACAACTTTTTCCACTCGTCAGTCAATGGACATTTGACTTCTTTCCATCATCTGGCTATTGCTGATAAAGCTGGTATAAAATTGGGGTGCATATGCATTTGAATCAGTATATTTCCATCGTTTGGGTAAACACCTTGTACTGCAATTGCTGGATATAAGTGTAGTTTTTTTTTTTTTTATTTTTTATAAACATATATTTTTATCCCCAGGGGTACAGTTCTGTGAATCGCCCGGTTTACACACTTCACAGCACTCACCAAAGCACATACCCTCCCCAATGTCCATAATCCCACCCCCTTCTCCCAAATCCCCTCCCCCCAGCAACCCTCAGTTTGTTTTGTGAGATTAAGAGTCACTTATGGTTTGTCTCCCTCCCAATCCCATCTTGTTTCTTTTATTCTTCTCCTACCCACTTAAGCCTCCATGTTGCATCACCACTTCCTCATATCAGGGAGATCATATGATAGTTGCCTTTCTCTGCTTGACTTGTTTCGCTAAGCATTATACGCTCTAGTTCCATCCATGTTGTCGCAAATGGCAAGATTTCATTTCTTTTGATGGCTGCATAGTATTCCATTGTGTATATATACCACATCTTCTTGATCCATTCATCTGTTGATGGACATCTAGGTTCTTTCCATAGTTTGGCTATTGAGGACATTGCTGCTATAAACATTCGGGTGCATGTGCCCCTTTGGATCACTACGTTTGTATCTTTAGGGTAAATACCCAATAGTGCAATTGCTGGGTCATAGGGCAGTTCTATTTTCAACATTCTGAGGAACCTCCATGCTGTTTTCCAGAGTGGCTGCACCAGCTTGCATTCCCACCAACAATGTAGGAGGGTTCCCCTTTCTCCACATCCTCGCCAGCATCTGTCATTTCCTGACTTGTTGATTTTAGCCATTCTGACTGGTGTGAGGTGATATCTCATTGTGGTTTTGATTTGTATTTCCCTGATGCCGAGTGATATGGAGCACTTTTTCATGTGTCTGTTGGCCATCTGGATGTCTTCTTTGCAGAAATGTCTGTTCATGTCCTCTGCCCATTTTTTGATTGGATTATTTGTTCTTTGGGTGTTGAGTTTGCTAAGTTCTTTATAAATTCTGGACACTAGTCCTTTATCTGATATGTCGTTTGCAAATATCTTCTCCCATTCTGTCAGTTGTCTTTTGATTTTGTTAACTGTTTCCTTTGCTGTGCAAAAGCTTTTGATCTTCATGAAATCCCAATAGTTCATTTTTTCCCTTGCTTCCGTTGCCTTTTGCGTTGTTCCTAGGAAGATGTTGCTGCGGCAGAGGTCGAAGAGGTTGCTGCCTGTGTTCTCCTCAAGGATTTTGATGGATTCCTTTCGCACATTGAGGTCCTTCATCCATTTTGAGTCTATTTTTGTGTGTGGTGTAAGGAAATGGTCCAATTTCATTTTTCTGCATGTGGCTGTCCAATTTTCCCAGCACCATTTATTGAAGAGGCTGTCATTTTTCCATTGGACATTCTTTCCTGCTTTGTCGAAGATGAGTTGACCATAGATTTGAGGGTCTATTTCTGGGCTCTCTATTCTGTTCCATTGATCTATGTGTCTGATTTTTGTGCCAGTACCATACTGTCTTGATGATGACAGCTTTGTAATAGAGCTTGAAGTCCGGAATTGTGATGCCACCAACATTGGCTTTCTTTTTCAATATCCCTTTGGCTATTCGAGGTCTTTTCTGGTTCCATATAAATTTTAGAATTATTTGTTCCATTTCTTTGAAAAAGATGGATGGTACTTTGATAGGAATTGCATTAAATGTGTAGATTGCTTTAGGTAGCATACACATTTTCACAATATTTATTCTTACAATCCAGGAGCATGGAACATTTTTCCATTTCTTTGTGTCTTCCTCAATTTCTTTCATTAGTACTTTATAGTTTTCTGAGTATAAATTCTGTGTCTCTTTGGTTAGGTTTATTCCTAGGTATCTTATGGTTTTGGATGCAATTGTAAATGGGATTGACTCCTTAATATCTCTTTCTTCTGTATTGCTGTTGGTGTAGAGATATGCAACTGATTTCTGTGCATTGATTTTATATACTGACACGTTACTGAATTCCTGTATAAGTTCTAGCAGTTTTGGAGTGGAGTCTTTTGGGTTTTCCACATATAGTATCATATCATCTGCGAAGAGTTATAATTTGACTTCTTCTTTGCCGATTTGGATGCCTTTAATTTCCTTTTGTTGTCTGATTGCTGAGGCTAGGACCTCTAGTACTATGTTGAATAGCAGTGTTGATAATGGACATCCCTGCCGTGTTCCTGACCTTAGCGGAAAAGCTTTCCGTTTTTTCCATTGAGAATGATATTTGCGGTGGGTTTTTCATAGATGGCTTTGATGATATTGAGGTATGTGCCCTCTATCCCTACACTTTGAAGAGTTTTGATCAGGAAGGGATGCTATACTTTGTCACATGCTTTTTCAGCATCTATTGAGAGGATCATATGGTTCTTGTTCTTTCTTTTATTGATGTGTTGTATCACATTGACTGATTTGCGGATGTTGAACCAACCTTGCAGCCCTGGAATAAATCCCACTTGGTTGTGGTGAATAATCTTTTTAATGTACTGTTGAATCCTATTGGCTAGTATTTTGTTGAGTATTTTCGCATCTGTGTTCATCAAGGATATCGGTCTATAGCTCTCTTTTTTGGTGGGATCCTTGTCTGGTTTTGGGATCAAGGTGATGCTGGCCTCATAAAATGAGTTTGGAAGTTTTCCTTCCATTTCTATTTTTTGGAACAGTTTCAGGAGAATAGGATTTAGTTCTTCTTTAAATGTTTGGTAGAATTCCCCCGGGAAGCCGTCTGGCCCTGGGCTTTTGTTTGTTTGGAGATTTTTAATGACTGTTTCAATCTCCTTACTGGTTATGGGTCTGTTCAGGCTTTCTATTTCTTCCTGGTTCAGTTGTGGTAGTTTATATGTTTCTAGGAATGCATCCATTTCTTCCAGATTGTCAAATTTATTGCCGTAGAGTTGCTCATAGTATTTGCAAATTCTTTCAGTTGTTGTTTGTCCTGGAAGCTATTTAGCCCATTCACATCAGGGTAACTATAGTTTGTATTTCTTTGGTGTTAGTTGTGATCTCTCCTCTTTCATTCATGATTTTATTTATTTGGGTCCTTTCTCTTTTCTTTTTGATAAGTCGGGCCAGGGGTTTATCAATTGTATTAATTCTTTCAAAGAACCAGCTCCTAGTTTCGTTGATTTGTTCTATTGTTTTTTTGGTTTCTATGTCATTGATTTCTGCTCTGATCTTTATGATTTCTCTTCTCCTGCTGGGCTTAGGGTTTCTTTCTTGTTCTTTCTCCAGCTCCTTTAGGTGTAGGGTTAGGTTGTGTACCTGAGATCTTTCTTGTTTCTTGAGAAAGGCTTGTACCGCTATATATTTTCCTCTCAGGACTGCCTTTGTTGTGTCCCACAGATTTTGAACACTTGTATTTTCATTATCATTTGTTTCCATGATTTTTTTCAATTCTTCTTTAATTTCCCGGTTGACCCATTCATTCTTTAGAAGGATGCTGTTTAGTCTCCATGTATTTGGGTTCTTTCCAAACTTCCTTTTGTGGTTGAGTTCTAGCTTTAGAGCATTGTGGTCTGAAAATATGCAGGGAATGATCCCAATCTTTTGATACCGGTTGAGTCCTGATTTAGGACCGAGGATGTGATCTATTCTGGAGAAAGTTCCATGTGCACTAGAGAAGAATGTGTATTCTGTTGCTTTGGGATGAAATGTTCTGAATATATCTGTGATGTCCATCTGGTCCAGTGTGTCGTTTAAGGCCTTTATTTCCTTGCTGATCTTTTGCTTGGATGACCTGTCCATTTCAGTGAGGGGAGTGTTAAAGTCCCCTACTATTATTGTATTATTGTTGATGTGTTTCTTTGATTTTGTTATTAATTGGTTTATATAGTTGGCTGCTCCCACGTTGGGGGCATAGATATTTAAAATTGTTAAATCTTCTTGTTGGACAGACCCTTTGAGTATGATATAGTGTCCTTCCTCATCTCTTATTATAGTCTTTGGCTTAAAATCGAATTGATCTGATATAAGGATTGCCACTCCTGCTTTCTTCTGATGTCCATTAGCATGGTAAATTCTTTTCCACCCCCTCACTTTAAATCTGGAGGTGTCTTCGGGCTTAAAATGAGTTTCTTGGAGGCAACATATAGATGGGTTTTGTTTTTTTATCCATTCTGATTCCCTGTGTCTTTTGACAGGGGCAGTTAGCCCATTCACATCAGGGTAACTATTGAGAGATATGAATTTAGTGCCATTGTATTGCCTGTAAGGTGACTGTTACTGTATATGGTCTCTGTTCCTTTCTGATCTACCACTTGTAGGCTCTCTCTTTGCTTAGAGGACCCCTTTCAATATTTCCTGTAGAGCTGGTTTGGTATTTGCAAATTCTTTCAGTTGTTGTTTGTCCTGGAAGCTTTTAATCTCTCCTTCTATTTTCAATGATAGCCTAGCTGGATATAGTATTCTGGGCTGCATGTTTTTCTCGTTTAGTGCTCTAAAAATATCATGCCAGCTCTTTCTGGCCTGCCAGGTCTCTGTGGATAAGTCAGCTGCCAATCTAATATTTTTACCATTGTATGTTACAGACTTCTTTTCCCGGGCTGCTTTCAGGATTTTCTCTTTGTCACTGAGACTTGTAAATTTTACTATTAGGTGACGGGGTGTGGGCCTATTCTTATTGATTTTGAGGGGAGTTCTCTGAACCTCCTGAATTTTGATGCTCGTTCCCTTTGCCATATTGGGGAAATTCTCCCCAATAATTCTCTCCAGTATACCTTCTGCTCCCCTCTCTCTTTCTTCTTCTTCTGGAATCCCAATTATTCTAATGTTGTTTCGTCTTATGGTGTCACTTATCTCTCGAATTCTCCCCTGGTGGTCCCGTAGCTGTTTGTCCCTCTTTTGCTCAGCTTCTTTATTCTCTGTCATTTGGTCTTCTATATCACTAATTCTTTCTTCTGCCTCATTTATCCTAGCAGTTAGAGCCTCCATTTTTGATTGCACCTCATTAATAGCTTTTTTGATTTCAACTTGGTTAGATTTTAGTTCTTTTATTTATCCAGAAAGGGCTTTTATATCTCTCGAGAGGGTTTCTCTAATATCTTCATGCCTTTTTCGAGCCCGGCTAGAACCTTGAGAATTGTCATTCTGAACTCTAGATCTGACATATTACCGATGTCTGTATTGATTAGGTCCCTAGCCTTCGGTACTGCCTCTTGTTCTTTTTTTTGTGTTGAATTTTTACGTCTTGTCATTTTGTCCAGATAAGAGTAAATGAAGGTGCAAGTAAAATACTAAAAGGGTGGCAAAAACCCCAGGAAAATATGCTTTAACCAAATTAGAAGAGATCCAAAATCGTGAGTGGGGAGAAAGGGGATAAAAAGAGGTTCAAAAAGGAAGAAAGGGAAAAAAAATGAACAAAGAAAAGAAAAAAAAAAGAAAAGAAAAAAAATTTTTAAAAAAAGAAAACACCTGAGAAAAATGTAAAAAAGAAACAATATATATATTAGATAAACTTTCAGAAAGTGGTTGTTTTTCTGTTTCCAGAATTGCTGTTCTTCTTCTCTTCGATCTGCCGATGGATTTTCAGGTGTTTGCAATCTTTGGATAAGCTATCTAGCTGATCTCTGGCTAGCTGAAGCAGTCTCAGCTTGCTATTTCTCCGCCATCTTGACTCCTCTTTATAAGAGTAGTTCTATTTTTAAATTTTGAGGAACTTCCATACTGTTTTCCAGAGTGGCTGTACCAGTTTGCATTCCTACCAACAGTGCAAGAGGCTTCCCACTTCTTTGCATCTTTGTCAACACCTGTTGTTTCCTGTGATGTTAATTTTAGTCATCCTGACAGGTGTGAGGTGATATCTCATTGTAGTTTTGATTTGTATTTTTCTGATGATGAGTGTTGAGCATATTTTTATGAGGATGTTTGCCATCTGTATGCCTTTTGCAAAACCATCTATTCATGTCTTCTTCCCATTTCTTAGTTGGATTATTTGGTTTTTGGGTGTTGAGTTTGACAAGTTCCTCATTTATTTTAGATACTAATCCTTTATCAGAATGCCATTTATAAATATATTCTCCCATTCCAAAGGTTGACTTTTAGTTTTGTTTATTGTTTCTTTTGCTCTGCAGAAGTTTTTATCTTATTAAGGTTCCGACAGTGTATTTTTTTTTTTTTTGCTTTATTTTCTTTGTGTCCTGAGGCATAACTAATAAGAAGTTGTTGTGTCTGATGTCAAAGAGGTTACTGCCTGAGTTCTCCTCTAGGATTTTGATGGTATCCTGTCTCACATGTAGGCCTTTCGTCCATTTTGAATTGATTTTTCTGTATGGTGTAAGAAAGTGGCCCAATTTCATTCTTCTGCATGTAGCTGTCCAGTTTTCCCAACACTGTTTGTTGAAGAGATTGCCTTTATACCACTGGATATTATTTCAGGCACTGTCAAAGATAGTTACCATATATTTGTGGGCTCATTTCTAGGTATTTTATTCTGTTCCATTGATCTATGTATTTCTTTTTGTAGCAGTACCATTGTATTTTGATCACTACAGCTTTGAAGTCTGACATTTTGATGGCTCCAGGTTTTCTCATTTTTAAGACTCCTTGGGCTATTTGGGATCTTTTGTGGTTCCATACGAATTTTAGGATTGTTTGTTCTAGCTCTGTGAAAAATGCTGTTGGCATTTTGATAAGGATCGCATTAAATGTGCAGATTGCTTTGCATAGTATAGACATTTCAATAATATTTTCTCTTCTTATCCATGAGCATAGAGTGTGCTTCCTTTTCCTTGTGTCATCTTCAATTTCTTTCATCAGTGTTTCATAGATTTCAGAGTATATCTCTTTTACCTCTTTAGTTGGTTTATTCTTTGTTGTCTACCAGTTTGGGTGCATTTGGAAATGGGAATGATTCTTGATTTCTATTCCTGATTCCTCATTATTGCTATGTACAAATGCAACAGATTTCTGTAAATTGATTTGTATCCTGTGACTTTACAGAATTCATTTATCACTTCTGCCAATTTTTTGGTGGACTCCCTTGGGTTTTCTATATAGAGTTTCATGTCATCTGCAAATAGTCATAGTTTGACTTCTCCCTTGCTGATCTGGATGTATTTTATTTCTTTTTGTGGTCTGATTACTGAGGCTAGGACTTCCAGTACTATGCTAAATAACAATGGTAAAATTCTACATCCCTGTCTTGTTCCTGACCGTAAAGGAAAAGCTCTGAGTTTTTCCCTATTGAAGATGATATTTGCTGTGGGTCTTTCAGATATGGCCTTTATTATGTTGAGGTATTTTCCCTCTATCCCTACTTTGTTGAGGGTATTCAACATGAATGGATGTTGTACTATGTCAAAAGATTTCTCTGAATCTATTGAGAGGACCATATATTCCTTTCTTTTACGAATGGAATCTATCACAGTGATTGAGTTGCAGATATTGAAACACCCCTGTTTCAATAAATCACACTTGATTGTAGTAATTAATCCTCTTAATGTACTCTTGGATTTGGTGTGCTAGTATTTTGTTGAGAGTTTTTGCATCCGTGTTCATTAGGGATATTGACCTGTAGTTTACCCTTTCAGTAGAGTCTTTGCCTGGTTTTGGAATCAGGGTATTGGTAGCCTCACAGAATGCATTTGGAAGTTTTCTTTCCATTTCTACTTTTTGGAACAGTTTGAGAAGAATAGGTATTAACTCTTTACAGGTGCTTTGTAGAATTTCCCTGTGAAGCAGTCTAACCCTGGACTTGTTTTTCTTGGGAGGTTTGTTTTGTTTTGTTTTAATCCTAAGAACATTTCTGTTCTCTCTATCTGTATTTTATTGTGTGATGTTTTTGAACATTTTGGATTGGGTTTTGCAGCCATTTTTCTGACATGTTCCATCAACTTAACTTTTGCTTTAGAGTCTGGGAAGTTTTTGTTTTTGTTTCTATCTTTTAGCCTTATTAATGATTTTATTTTCACTTCAGAAATAACTATTTTTACTACTAGTAGAAGGCAACAATTCCAGTGGAAGCAAGCAAGGTCAAAAAAAATAATTCATTCTATAGGAAATGAAATAATTCAGAAGATAATATTTTTAAAAATCCCAAATATCTTGAGTCGTATTTGAGAAACTGCATCTATAAGACAATGACAGGCTGCCAGGAAAGGATCAAATAACAAGGACATTTTTTTTTTCCTTCAAATATGTGTTTCTCAAATACATCTGAAGATATATTAGATTCTTTCTTCAGTGTTCCAAGATTCATTGTTTATGCACCACACCCAGTGGTCCACGCAATACGTGCCCTCTTTAATACCTATCACCAGGCAGAGAGAGAGTGAGCATGTGTGCACACGCAGGGGGAGCATCAGGCAGAGGGAGAGGGAGAAGCAGTCTCCCTGCTCAGCAGGGAGCAGGATGGGGGGGCCTGATCCCAGGACTGAAAACATGACCTGAGACAAAGGCAGACACTTAACCAGCTGAGCCACCCAGGTGCCCCTTTGATTACTAATTCTATTTTGTTGCTGGTGTTCAGTCTGTACAAGTTTTCCACTTCTTCCTGTTTCAGCTTTGGTGATTTATATGTTTCTAGGAATTTATCCATTTCTTCAAGATTGTCCAATTTATTGACATACATTTTCATAATATTCTCTCATAATTGTTTGTATTTCTGTGGCGTTGTTTGTTAACTTCTCTAATTTGTGATTTTATTTATTTGGTTCCTTTATCTTTTCTTTTTGATAAGTCTGGCTCAGGGTTTATCACTTATATTAATTCCTCCAAAGAACCAACTCCTGGTTTCATTAATCTGTTCTACTGAATTTTTCTGTTTTCATGTCATTTATTTCTGCTCTAATCTGTATTATTTCCCTTCTTCTATTGACTTTATGGTTTATTTCTTGCTATCAGCAGACAATCTTTTTTTTTTTTTAAGATTTTATTTATTTATTTGTCAGAGAGAGCGAGCGAGAGCAAGCACATGCAGACAGAGTGGAAGGCAGAGTCAGAGGGAGAAGCAGGCTCCCCGCGGAGCAAGGAGCCCGATGCGGGACTCGATCCCAGGACACTGGGATCATGACCTGAGCCGAAGGCAGCTGCTTAACCAACTGAGCCACCCAGGCGTCCCTCAGCGGACAATCTTGAATAGCCCTGTATTTGTCCCATTCAATGCATACTAGCATGCTGTTTAACTTCTGTGTTTTTGTGGTCTTTCTAGATTTTTTTTCTTGTGGTTCATCTAATTTCATGCCACAATGATCAGAAAAAGAGCATGGTATGACTCTCTTCTTCATTCATTTCTTGAGGCCTGATTTGAGACCTACAATGTGATCTACATATGCGAGTGTTCCATGTATACTTGAAAAGTACATGTAGTCTGATCCCTTAAGATGGAATGCTCTGAATATATCTATTAAGTTCATCTGGTGCAGTGAGTCATCAAAGCCAATGTTTCCTTCTTTATTTTCTCTTTTGGTGATTGCTACATTGAAGTTACTTGGGCATTAGTCTCCTACTATTATTGTATTGTTATCAATCAGTTCCTTTATGTTTTTTTTAATTAATTGTTTTATATATTTGAATTCTCCCATGTTGGTTGTATAAATACTTGCAATCATTATATCTTCTTGTTGCTTTGTCCCATTTATTATTATATATTGTCCTTCTTCGTCTCATTAAACTATTTGTTTAAAGTCTAATTTTGTTTTTTCTGATAGACATATTGTTATTCCAGCTTTCTATTGGCAAACATTTGTATAACAAATGTTTCTTGATCCCCTTACTTACAATGTGCATGTATATTTAGGTCATAGATGGGTCTCTTCAAGAAAGTATATAGATGGGTCTTGTTTTTGTTAATCATTTCTGACACCCTATGTCTACTGATTGGAGTGTTCAGTCTATTTATATTCGGTGTAGTTTTTTTTTTTAATTGTGTTATATTAGTCACCGTACAGTACATCATTAGTTTTTGATGAAGTGTTCAATGATTTATTGTTTCCCAATAAGACACACTGTTCCATGCAAACTCTGCCCTTAATACCCATCACCAGGCTCACCCATCCCCCCAAATCCCTCCCTTCTAAAACCCTTCTCCCTCCCTTCTAATCCTTCAAACCTGTCCCTTCTAAAACTCCCTCAGTTTGTTTCCCAGAGTCCATAGTCTCTCATGGTTCATCTACCATTCCAATTTCACTCCATTTATTTTTCCCCTCCTTCTCCTAATGTCCTCCGTGTTATTCCTTATGTCCCATAAATAAGTGAATCCATTTGATAGCTGACTTTCACTGTTTGACTTATGTCACTTAGCATAATCTCCCAAAGTCCCATCTCTGTTGATACAAAAGTAGGGCATTCATCATTTCTGATGGCTTAATAATATCCCATTGTATATATGGACCACATCTTCTTTATGCATTCATCTATTGAAGGGCATCTGGGCTCTTTCCACAGTTTGGCTATTGTGGACACTGCTGCTATGAACATTGGGGTGCATGTGTTCCTTCTTTTCACTACATTTCTGTCTTTGTGGTAAATACCCAGTAGTGCCATTGCAGGGTCATAGGATAGTTCTATTTTTAATTTTTGAGGACTCCCCACACTGTTTTCCAAACTGGCTGCACCAACTTGCATTCCCACCAACCACTCCAATATCTTTTGTTTCCTGTTTTGTTAGTTTTGGCCATTGTAAATGGTGTAAGGTAGTATCTCACTGACTGTTTTTTTTTCTTTTTTTAATTTATTTTAAAGATTTTATTTATTTATTTGACACAGAGAGAACGATGACTAGTAGGCAGAGAGGCAGGCTGAGAGAGAGAGAGAGAGAGAGAAGCAGGCTCCCCACTGAGCAGAGAACCAGATGTGGGGTTCGATCCCATGACTCTGAGATCATGACCTGAGCTGAAGGCAGAGGCTTAACCCACTGAGTCACCAGGCACCCCTCTCACTGTGGTTTTGATTTGAATTTCCCTCATGGCTAATGATAATGAACATTCTTCATGTGTCTGTCAGCCATTTGTCTTGATGAAGTCCCAAAAGTTCATCTTCGCTTTTGTTTCCTTTGCCTTTGGAGACATATCTTGAAAGAAGTTGCTGCCATTTGTATGTCTTCATTGGAGAAGTGTCTGGTCATGTGTTCTGCCCAGTTTTGACTTGATTATTTGTGTTTTGGGTGTTGAGTTTGAGTAGTTCTTTATAGATCTTGGATACCAGCCCTTTGTCTATAGCATCATTTGTGAATATCTTCTTCCATTAGAGGGTTTGCCTCTTTGTTTTGTAGACTGTTTCCTTTGATTTTTACCTTGATGGAGTCTCAAAAGTTCATTTTCATTTTGTTTTCTTTGCCTTTGGAGATGTGTCTTGAAAGAAGTTGCGGTGGCCGATGTCCAAAACGTTACTGGCTATGGTCTCCTCTAGGATTTTGATGGATTCCTGTCTCACATTGAGGTCTTTCATAATTTTTGAGTTTATCTTTGTGTACGGTGTAATGGAATGCTCGTTTCATTCTTCTGTATAAAGTTGTCCAATTTTCCCAACACCATTTATTAAAGAGACTGTGTTTTTTCCACTGGATATTTTTTTCCTGTTTTGTCAAAGACTCTTTGGCCATAGTGTTGAGGATCCATATCTGGGCTCTCCATTCTCTTCCATTGCTCTAAGTGTATGTTTTTGTGCCAATAGCAGGCTGTCTTGGTGATCACAGCTTTGTAATAAAGCTTGAAAGCAGGCAACATGATGCCCCAGCTTTGTTTTTCTTTTTCAACATTTCCTTGGCAATTTGGGGTCTTTTCTCATTTCATACAAATTTTAGGGTTGTTTGTTCCAGCGTTTTGAAAAATACCACCCATATTTTGATTAGGATGGTGTTGAAAGTATAGGTTGCTCAGGGCATCATAGGCATTTTAACAATGTTTATTCTACTCATCCATGAGCATGGAATGTTTTTCAATCTTTTTGTGTCTTCTTTAATTCCTTTCATGAATGTTCTGTGGTTCCTCGACTGTAAATCCTTTACCTAAGCACCCAAAGTGCTTAGGTTTATTCCAAGATATCTTATGGTTTTTGGGGCTATTGTAAATGGAATCTTTTTTTTATTATTATTTATTTTTCTACAGTTTCATTGTTAGAGTGTAAGAAAGCAACTGATTTCTGTGCTTTGATTTTGTATCCTGCCACATTACTGAATTGCTGTATGAGTTCTAGTACTTTGAGGGTGGAGTCTTTAGGGCTTTCCACATAAAGTATCATGTCATCTGTGAAGAGAGAAAGTATGACTTCCACTTTTCCAATTTGAATACACTTTATTTCTTTCTGTTTTCTGATTGCTGTTGCCAGGACTTCTAGTACTGTGTTGAACCATAGTGGTGAGAGTGGGCATCCTTGTCGTGCTCCTGATCTTAAGGGAGTGGCTCTCAGCTACTCCTCATTGAATATGATATTCACTGTGGGATTTTCATGGATGGATTTTATGAATTTGAGTAGTGTTCCCTCTATCACTATACCCTGAAGAGTTTTAACCAGGAAAGGATGTTGTATTTTGTCAAATGATTTTTTCTGTGTCAACTGAGAGGACCATGTGGTTCTTTTCTCTTCTCTTTTTGGTTTATTCTATCGTATTGACTGATTTGGGAATGTTGAACCACCCTAGCTTCCCAGGGATAAATTCTTCCTGGTCATGGTGGATAATCTTTTTAATGTACTGTTGGATCTTATTAACTAGGATCTTATTGAGAATCTTGGCATCCATATACATCAGGGATATTGGTCTGAAATTCTCCTTTTTGATGGGGTCTCTTCCTGGTTTGGGGATCAAAGTGATGCTGGCCTTATGGAAAGAGTCTGGAAATTTTCCTTCTGCTTCTACTTTTGGAAACACATTCAGGACATTAGGTATAATTTCTTCTTTATGTTTCATAGAATTCCTCCAGGGAATCCATCAGGACCTGGACACTTGTTTTTTTGGGAGGTTTTTTTTTTTTTTTTATCACTTCTTCAATCTCATTACTAGTTACTGGAATATTCAGATTGTCAATTTCTACCTGTTTCAGTCTTGATAGTTTATAGGTTTCCAGGAATTCACCTATTTCTTCAAGGTTGTTGAGAATAATTTCTGATGATTATTTCTGTTTCCTTGGTGTTAGTCATGATCTCCCCCCTTTCATTCATAATTTTGTTAATTTGAGTCCTTTCTCTCTTCTTTTGGATTAGTCTGGCCAGTGATTTGTCGATCTTATTTATTCTGTCAGAGAACTAGATTCTAGTTTGGTGGCTCAGCTCTACTGTATTTCTTGTTTCTAACTCATTGACCTCAGTTCTTATCTTAAATAATTCCCTTATTGGGCTTGGATTAGGCTTAATTTGTTGTTGACCAGTTCTTTAAGGTGTAAATAGAGTTTGTGTATTGGGATGTGTGTGTGTGTGTGTGTGTGTGTGAGGCATGGGTGTCTATGTATTTCCCGCTTAGGACCGCCTTTGCCATATCCCATAGGTTTTGGACCAATATGCATTCATTCTCGTTAGTTTCCATTAATTCATTCTCATTAGTTTCCATGGATTTGTCATTGATTTCCTGCTTGACCCCAACATTCTCATGCAGGATGGTCATTAGCTTTGAAGTTTTGACTTTCTTCCATACTTGTTCTTGTGGTTGAGTTCCAGTTTCAAAGCATTGTGGTCTAAGAATATGTAGGGAATAGTATCAATATTTTGACATCTGTTGAGAGCTGATTTGTGATACATTATGTGGTCTATCCTGGAGAAAATTCCCTATGCACTTGAGAAGAATGAGTATTCTGATGTTTTAGGGCAGAGTGTTTTGTGTATAACTATGAGGCCCATCTGGTCCTGTGTGCCATTCAAAGCTCTTATTTCTTTGTTGATTTTCTCCTTAGATGATCTGTCTATTGCTGAGAGCAGTGTGTTAAGATTCCTTAAAATAATGTATTCTTATCAATATGTCTCTTTATTTTGTTAACAGTTGGCTTTATTTCGTTAACAGATGGCTGCTGTCATGTCTAGAGCATAGATATTTACAGTTGATAGATCATCTTGTTGGATAGATACTTTTAAAGATTTTATTTATTTATTTATTTGTCAGAGAGAGAGAGAGGGAGAGAGAGCGAACACAGGCAGACAGAATGGCAGGCAGAGGCAGAGGGAGAAGCAGACTCCCTGCCTAGCAAGGAGCCCGATGTGGGACTCGATCCCAGGACCCTGGGGTCATGACCTGAGCTGAAGGCAGCTGCTTAACCAACTGAGCCACCCAGGCGTCCCTTGGATAGATACTTTAAGAATGATATAGTGTCCTTCTGCATCACTGACTACAGGATTTAGCTTGAAAATAAATTTGTCAGATTTGAGAATTGCTATCCCAGCTTTCTTTTGCATTCTGTTGGTATGAAATAGTGTTCCTCATCCCTTCACTTTCAGTCTGGATGTATCTTTAGGTTTAAAAAGAGTCTCATGTAGACCACATATGGATGGATACTGTCTTTTTATCCAGTCTGCAACTCTGTGCCATTTTGGGGGAGCATCTATTCCGTTCACATTGAGGATGATTAATGAAAGATATGTTTTTGTTGTCATCATGTCATGTTGTTTCTATAGATTGCCTCTGTAAATTTCAGTTCTATCTCACTCTTGGGGTCTTTCTTCTTTTGTAAAACCCCCCCCTTAATATTTGTTGCAGGACCAGTTTAGTGGTCACATATTATTTTCCTCTCTGCTGATCCTGGAAGGTCTTTATCTCTCCATCCATTCTAAATGATAGCCCTGCTGGATAAAGTATTCCTGGCTATATATTTTTCTCATATAGTACCCTTTATATGTCTTGGCAGCCCTTTCTGGCTTGCCAGGTTTGATGTTATTCTGATGTTCCTCCCTCTATACAGAAGGGATCTCTTCCCCCTAGCTTCCCTTAAGATATTTTCTCTGCTTTTAAGATTCTCACGTTTCACTTTCACATGCTGGAGGGTCGATCTGCTCTCCTTGATCTTGTGGTTGTCCTCTAAGACTCGAGGATGTGAACACTTGTTTCATTCACCAGATCAGGGAAATTTTCAGCTAGGATTTGTTCAACCCTATCTTCCAGTCTTCTCTCTCTTTCTGACCCTCAGGGATCCCAATAATTCTGAAATTACAGTGTTCCATGATGCCACTTATTTCTCTAATTCTGTTTTCATGGCTTCTAAGCTGTTTGTTCTAGACCTTCTCCTGATCCTTCTTTTCTATCAGTGGGTCTTCTAGAACACTAATTTGTTCTTCTGCCTCATTTACCCTAGCTGTTAGAGTATCTAGATTAGATTAGATCTCATTGATAGCATTTTTAAGTTCTGCCAGATCAGGTCTCACTTCTGCCCTGACGGCTCTATATTTACATAAAGGTTTTCTTCAACCTAGCTATTTTCTGCATAACTGTTACCTCGAAGTCTATTTCCAACATCTTGCTTATGTCTATATTCATTAGTTTTGTCACAGAAGTCACCATCTCTGAATGTTTCCTGCTTGGGGGTTCCTCCTCTTTGTCATTTTGCTGAGTAGTGATTGAGGGAATGTGCAGAGTCCAAACTATTGACCACGACCCAAACCAAATGTATATATTTTTTTAGGGAATTCATGGTTGTTGGTCTCTTGTTCTTTCAAACTGTCTTCTGGTGAAGGGGCTTGCTGTCTGCTGAGACAGGGGCAGGCAACCCTGTTTGGTCAGAGTTGCGCTGTCCCCATGTTGGGGGGATGGGCTCAGTGAAAACCTGGTTTTGATGGCTTTTCTTCTCTGGGGCACTCCTTGGTGGTTTTCTGCATCTCTTCCAAGAGTCAGAGCAGAACTGACCACATGCAATCCTGTGTCTCAGAATGGGGGATCGCTGTCTGTTCTCCATAATGCCCTCTGGGCCATACTGACTCTGTTTTTGTCTATGCTGCTAAGAATCATAGTGTCTTGGGTTGTGCGCCCCAATGCAGCACTCCCAGCCTTCACTTCCAGGTTCAGGCATGTCTCTGCCCTTTGTGCTTCTAAAATCTCCAGCCACCTTTATTTTACATGCGTGACCCCTCAGCTCCAGGTTTCATTCTGTGGGGGGGGGGGTTGCCCTGAAGTCCTGTTCCTGCCCCTATGGAGCTGGATCTACCAGTCTGTGGCTGGTCCCCAGCACAGGATGCTTTTGCACTTCTGTGTTATTTCACCGTTCAGTCACTGGCACTTATAGTGGCTCCCTCCCACTTCTGTTTGTCTTCCAATATCAGCCTGCAGAATCGAGGCTCCCAGCTTCATACCTCAAAACCACCAAATGGAGGTATTCTGTTGGTATAGATCCTAATATGGCTTCTTACACCTCAGACTGATTTCTTGGGTGTTTAGAGTGGTCTGGTAGATATCCAGCTCAATTCAGGGTACAGGTTGAAATAGGGTCCCCTATTCCCCCACCATCTTGGACCCCCTCTGAGAAGCAATTTTTCTTAATATAAGTCTTATGAACATGTCCACACTGTACAAAGATATGAGTAGAGTTTTTTTTTTTTTAAATTTTATTTTAAGGGGTTTTTGGCAGATTGAGAAATTAAAATAAATCTTACTACCTACAAAAATAATTGTAGGATTTTTTAGTTACAGTTTTGTGGAAGACATCATCGCTGTTTTGAAAGGGGTGCAATAAATCTGTAGATTCCTTTGGATAGAATGGGCATTTTAACAGTATCTGTTCTTGCAAACCATGCATTTACTGTCTTCCCATTTCTCTGTGTCATCTTGATTTTCTTTTATCAGAGTTTAATAGTTTTCAGAATTCAGGTCTTTCACCCCTTTGGTTAGGTTTAATCCTGTGGTTTTATTATATATTATGTTATTTCAAAGAGGGAGTTTTTAAATTTCTCCTGCAGCTTCATTATTAATGTTTATAAATGCAACACATTTCTGTACATTCATTTGGTGTCTTGCAACTTTACTGAACTCATTTCTAGTATATTCTGGTGGATTCTTTTAGGGTTTTCTATGTGTAGTATCACATAGTGGAATATATCAAATATATATCAAATAGTGGAATATCAAATAGTGGAAGTTTTACTTCTTTACT
This sequence comes from Mustela nivalis, assembly GCF_964662115.1. NCBI lineage: Eukaryota > Metazoa > Chordata > Mammalia > Carnivora > Mustelidae > Mustela > Mustela nivalis. The sequence continues at coordinate 85,607,841 of NC_139040.1, forward strand.
GATGTGGATGGCTTTTATTGCTTTTTGTCATTTGATGGCTCTGCCTTGGACTTCCAGTGGTATGTTGAATAAAAGTGGTGAGAGTGGACACCTTTGACTTCTTCCCAACCTGAGGGGGAAAGACCTCAGTTTTTACCAATTGAGTTTGATGTTCGTTGTGGGTTTTTCATATATGGCCTTTATAATGTTGAAGTATGCTCCCTCTAAAGCTTCTTGGTTGAGGTTTTTATCATGAATGATTGCAGTACTTCATCAAATGTTTCCTCTACATCTATTGAGGTGATGATACTTTTTTAATCCTTTCTCTTAATGTGAGTATTACATAGAATGACTTGTGATTATTGAACCACCCTTGCATCCCAGGAATAAATCCCACTTGATACTGATTATTTTTTTTAATTTAATTTTATTTTTTCAGTGCTCCAAGATTCATTATTTAAGTGCCACACCCAGTGCTCCATGCAATACGTGCCCTCCTTAGAACCCACCAGCAGGCTCACCCATCCCTCCACTCCGCTCCAGTTAATTACTTTTTTTATACTTCCTTATACATCCTTGTTATACTTCCTAGTAGATTTGGAAGTTTTCCTTCTTCCTTTTGTCGTAATAGATTGAGTAGAATAGGTATGACTCTTCATTAAATGTTTGGTGACATTTGTCCATGAAGTCATCTGTTCCTGGACTTTTATATTTTGGAGTATTTTGGGTTGCTGATTCAATCTCCTTGCTGGTAATTAGTCTGTTCAAATTTTCTACATCTTCCTGCTTCCATTTTTGTAGCTTATTGTATCTAGGAATTTACCCATTTCTTCTGGGATATCTAATTTTCTGGCATGTAGTTTTTTCATAATATTCTCTCACAATTGTTTGTAATTCTGTGGTGTTCATTGTTGTTTCCCCTTCATTGTGATTTCTTTTTGAGTGCTTTCTCTTTTTTATTGTTTTGATTCTGGCTAGGAATTTATCAGCGCTCTTGACCTTTTCAAAGAACAAATTTGTGGTTTCATTGACGTGTTCTGTTGCTTTTGTTTGTTTCTATATCATTTGTTTCTTTTTAAAATTGTATTATGTTACAAAGCTGTGATCACCAAGACAGCATGGTACTGGCATAAAAACAGACACATGGGGGGGAGAAGATGGCCGGGAAGTAGGAGGAGGCGCCTTTTCAGCCTGTACCCCAAAGTGAGCTGATTGCCTACCAAAGAACTCCGTTCACCCATGAAATCAGCCTGAGATCAGAATTATACACGTCTGATCTCTACAGGGGGAGAAGACGCCAGTGGGCAGATAAAGCGGAGTGGGAACAGCGACTGATATTGGAAGATAAACAAAAGGGGAAGGGAGCCACCAGAGGCGACCTGTTGGAAAGTAATACCTCAATAGGAGCAAGAGTGCCCTGTGTCTGGGGACCAGCATTAACTTGGAGACTGGTTGAAAGCACTCCAAAAGGGCAAAGGATCTCGGGAAGAAATTGTGGGAATCCGGGCAGCTAGGGACAGGGGCTTAAGTCCCTGGTCCCAGGACAGCCTCCCCTGGTGCTGAGGCAGAGAGAGTGCGGGCAGAGAAACCAGCGCACCAGGGAATGCATGGGTTCTGGCTCCTGTGAAGGGATGGGAGCCAGGCAGGTGGGCAGAATGCAGGAGCCCTGCTACAACGCCTGAGACACGCGCATACGTCCCTCTTGCTCCCCTGAGAAAGTTACAAAGGCCCGGCTGGCGCTCTTTGACCCGTGCCATTGTTTCAGAGTCTAAGCCACGTTCCCCAAACTCTCCCCTGACAGAGGTGTGCAAAAGCCCAGCCTGGTGCTTTCGGACCTGCACCCCGTTCCCAGTGCCTGAGACGTGCACGTGACCCATAGCCGCCCCTGAAAGAGGTGCATGCAAGCTGGGCACTCTTAGACCCAGCAAGACCAGGCACTCCCAGCTCAGGCCAGTGGGAAAATCTCAGTGTGCGATTGCTGCCTGGAACCTCTCTGATGGTCCCGGGCTCCCAGACAGCCACCACTGCCTTGGCTTTGGGTACAAGCAAAAGATCCTGCGTCCCCAGGGTCTGCAACTTGGAACCTGCTCTGCCAGCAGCCAAGGGGGAACTTATTTAGGCTCTGCACCCAGACTGAGGCTTCTCTCTGAGAGGGAGATCAGGGTGCGGTTTGTTTTCCTCTAAAACTGCGAAAACCATCAAAAGCAGTCAAGGTGAGAGAAAAAAGTGAAGAAACATAAAAACCGCCAGAGAACAAAAAGACTGATAAAAACAAACAAACAAACAAACAGTTTCTTCAGAGCCCACCCCTTTGAGGGGTGCAGGAGGACTTAACTCAGGAAACATCATTGACTGACAACCCACGTGGCAGGCCCCTTCCCCAGAAAACAAACCAACAAGAAAAAAAAAAAAAAAAAGAGAGAGAGAGAGAGATAGAAAGGACTACAAAAACAACCACTACTTCAGAGGAAAATTTTTATTTTTCACTCGTTCCCACTATTCTGGTTCATTTTTTTTTTTTTTTTACACATAGATAATTTTTTTAACCTATTTACCATCACAGTGAGCTGTACAGTACATCAAATCCATAATATCCTTCTAACCTGATCTTTTGATACATACACCTATGTTTTTCTTTTGCATTTTTATTTTTTGAATTTCTCTTTTTTAATTTTAGTTTAGTTTAGTCTAGACTAGTTTAGTCTAGTCTAGTTTATTTTTATTCTCTAATATTCATATAGAGTTAAACTTCAAAGTAATCCCCTTTCCTCAATCAATACTACCCTTATAGGTAAACCAATTTTTAATCCCCTTTATCTTAGGAAATTTGAGTCCTTTAACAAAGATATCAAGATACATCCAGGAAGAATCAAAACAACCTTGCTCACACACACTGAGAATTTATAACCACTCTCCCATCTTCTTCATCCACCAGTGTTCCTGTGTTTTTGTGTTTGCCCTGATAGCATATAAATCTTATACTTGGGGTTCTTTTTGATAAGGTTCTTCCTTTATTTGCATAAATATATTTTTTCCTCTTGTCATATACTTGTATCAGTCTTTTTGTTTGCCTACTTCATAAATCTTACCTTGGGGCCCATCTGGGCTGAACCTTCACTTTCATCTTCCCTTTCTTTCCTCTCTCTCTCTCGTTTTTTTTTTTTTTCTTGTTCTTTTTCTTTTCTTTTGTCTCTCATTTGGGTGGGGAATCCTGCTTGCTCAGAAGTGTTCCAGGGTGCACCTTGACTGCAACACCGTTGATATATCCAGCTACATCTGTTCAGTCATCTCCCACCAAAATGACTAGGAGGAGGAATGCCCAAAAGAAGAAGAATACAGAGGATGGACCTTCTGCAACAGAGCTAACGGCTATCAACATAGACAATATGTTGGAAAGAGAATTCAGGCTAACAATTATCCAGGCAATATCTAGGTTGCAGAAAGCCATGGATGACCAAACGGAATAGATTAGGGTCTAACTGAAAGCGACCAGACAGGATGTTCACAATGTTAGGGCTGAGCTGAAAGCTACCAGGGAGGAGGTTCACAATGCTCTCAATGAGTTCCAATCTAATCTAAACTCTCTCAAAGCTAGGGTAACTGAGACAGAAGATAGAATTAGTGATCGGAAGGACAAAAAGATAGAGAGAAAGGATCAGAAGGAAGCCTGGAAAAAACAGCTTAGAAACCACGAAAACAGAATCAGGGAAATAAATAATGCCATGAACCGTTCCAACGTCAGAATTATTAGAATCCCTGAAGGGGAGGAGAAAAAAAGAAGTCTCAAAGATATAGTGGAACTAGTCCTTCATGAAAATTTTCCCAATCTCACGAATGGAACCAGCATTCATGTACTAGAGGCTGAAAGGTCTCCACCCAAGATTATACATTCAAAAAAAAATCACGACACCTGATAGTCAAATTGAGGAATTATAATTGTAGGTATAATCTCTTGAAAGCCACCAGGGCAAAGAGGCTCCTTACTTACAGAGGGAAGCCCATCAGAATAACGTCAGACCTATCCACAGAGACCTGGCAAGCCAGAAAAGGCTGGCAAGATATACTCATGGAACTAAATAAGAAAAACATCCAGCCAAGAATACCTTATCCAGCAAGACTGACATTCAAAATGGATGGAGAGATAAAGAGTTTCCAAGACCGGCAAGGCTTAAAAGACTATGCAAGCAATGAAGATGTACAAATGGTTATCAGACACATGAAAAAATGTTCATCATCACTAGCCATCAGGGAGATTGAAATTAAAACCACACTGAGATACCACCTTACACCAGTTAGAATGGCCAAAATTAGCAAGACGGGAAACAAGATGTGTTGGAGGGGATGTGGAGAAAGGGGAACCCTCTTTCACTGTTGGTGGGAATGCAAGTTGGTGCAGCCTCTTTGGAGAACAGTGTGGAGATTCCTCAAGAAATTAAAAATAGAACTTCCCTATGACCCTGCCATTGCACTCCTGGGTATTTACCCCAAAGATACAGATGTCACGAATAGAAGGGCCATCTGTACCCCAATGTTTATAGCAGCAATGGCCACGGTCACCTAACAGTGGAAAGAACCAAGATGCCCTTCAACAGACCAATGGATAAGGAAGATGTGGTCCATATACACTATGGAGTATTATGCCTACTTCAGAAAGGACGAATACCCAACTTTTGTAGCAACATGGACGGGACTGCAAGAGATTATGCTGAGTGAAATAAATCAAGCAGAGAGAGTCAATTATCATATGGTTTCACTTATTTGTGGAGCATAACAAATAACATGGAGGACATGGGGAAATAGAGAGGAGGAGGGACTCGGGAAAAATTGGAAGGGGAGGTGAACCATGAGAGACTATGGACACTGAAAAACAATCTGAGGGTTTTGAAGGGGCAGGGGTTGGGAGGTCGGGGTACAGGTCGTGTGTATTATAGTGGGCACAGATTGCATGGAGTACTGCGTGTGGTGCAAAAATAATGAATACTGTTATGCTGAAAATAAAAAATAAATAAGAAAAAGAAAAGAAACCAGAAACCAAATGGGATTACCCAAAGTAGTATTAAGGAGGGCACGTATTGCATGGAGCACTTGGTGTGGTGCAAAAGCAATGAATACTGTTACACGGAAAATAAATTAAAGAAAGAAAGAAAACAAAACAAAACAAAGAAAAAAAATGACTATGCAACCACCAAGCCGATACTTCAGGAAATGTTAAGGGGGGTTCTATAAAAGAGGAAAAAGCCCAAGAATAGCATTGAACAGAAATATAGAGGCAATCTACAGAAAGAAAGACTTCAAAGGTAACTCGATGTCAATAAAAACGTATCTAGCTATAATCACTCTCAATGTGAATGACCTAAGTGCGCCCATAAAATGGCACAGGGTTGCAGACTGGATAAAATAACAGGACCCATCCATATGTTGTCTACAAGAGACCCATTTTGAACCTAAAGATACACCCAGACTGAAAGTGAAGGGATGGAAAAGCATCTTTCATGCCAATGGGCCTCAAAGAAGGCTGGGGTAGCGATTCTCATATTATATAAATTAGATTTTAAACTAAAGACTGTAGTCAGAGGTACAGAAGGACACTACATCATACTTAAAGGGACTATCCACCAAGATGATCTAACAATTGTAAATATCTATGCCCCCAATATGGGAGCAGCCAACTACATAAGACAACTGTTAATCAAGATAAAGAATCATATTGATATGAATACATTAATAGTAGGAGAACTTAACATGCCTCTCTCAGGAATAGACAGATCATCGTAGCAGAAAATCAATAAAGAAACAGGAGCATTGAATGACACACTGGACCAGATGGACCTCATAGATATATACCGAACATTCCACCCTAAAACAACAGAATACTCATTCTTCTCAAGTGCACATGGAACCTTCTCAAGAATAGACCACATACTGGGTCACAAATCAGGACTCAACCGATACCAAAAGACTGAGATTATTCCCTGCACATTCTCAGATCACAATGCTTTGAAACGGGAGCTCAATCACAAGGAAAAGTTCCGAAGGCACTCAAACACCTGGAAGCTAAAGACCACCTTGCTTAAGAATGCTTGGATCAACCAGGAGATCAAAGAAGAACTGAAACAATTCATGGAAACCAATGAGAATGAAGACACTTCAGTCCAAAACCTATGGGATACAGCAAAGGCGGTCCTAAGGGGGAAATACATAGCCATTCAACCTCCCTCAAAAAAAAAACCTGAAAAATCCAGAACACAGCAGCTGTCTCTACACCTTAGAGAACTGGAGAATCAACACCAAATCAAACCAACTCCACACATAAGAAGGGAAATCATCAAGATTAGAGCTGAGATCAATGAGGTAGAAACCAGAGATACAGTAGAACGTATTAATGAAACTAGAAGCTGTTTTTTTTGAAAGAATCAATAAGACCGATAAACCATTGGCCACACTAATCCAAAAGTAAAGAGAGAAAGCCCAAATTCATAAAATTATGAATGAAAAGGAAGAGATCACAACTAACACCAAGGAAGTAGAAACAGTCATCTGAAGTTATTATCAACAATTATATGCCAATAAGTTAAGCAACCTAGATGAAATGGATGCATTCCTGGAAAACTATGAACTCCCCAAATTGAACCAGGAAGAAATTGACAACTTGAATAGACCGATATCTAGTTTCTTTAGTTTTTTATTAATCAGTTTATATAATTGGCTGCTCCCATGTTTGGGACATAAATATTTGTAACTGTTAGATCTTCATGTTGGGTATACCCCTAAATTATGATATAATGTCCCTCTTCACCTCTTATTACAGACTTTGGTTTAAAAATCGAATTTGTCTGCTATAACGATTGCTAGTCCAGCTCGCTTGTGATGTCCATTAGTATGATACATGGTTCTCCACCCCTCACTTTCAACCTGGAGGTGCCTTGTGGCCTGAAGTGAATCTCTTCTAGACAGAATATCAGTGAGTCTTATTTTTATCCAATCTGATGCCCTGTGTCCTTTGATTAAGATTTAGCTCATTTACATTCAGAGTAATTATTGAAAGATATGAATTTAATGCCATTGTATTACCTGTAAAATCAATGTTTCCGTATGTTTTCTCTTTTCATTTCTGGTCTTTGTTACTTTTGTGTTCTCTTGAGGCTTACAGGATCCCTTTTAATATTTATCTTGGGGCTTCTTTAGTGATCACAAATTCTTTCAGTCTCTGTTTGTCCTGGAAGCTCTTTATCTTTCCTTCTGTTCTATATGAGAGTCCTTGCTGGATAAAGTGTTCTTGGCTGCATATTTTTCTCATTTATTACCTTCAAAATAACATGCCAGTCCTTTCTGGCCTGTGAGATCTCTGTGGACAGGTCTTCTGCCAGCCATATGTCTCTATCCTTATAGGTCAAGGACCTCTTGTCTCAAGCTGTTCTCAGGATTTTTCACTTTATCACTGAAATTTGCAAACTTCCCTATTGTATCTGAAGTTGTTTACCTTTTTTTTTTTTTTTTTAATTTGAGGGGGGTTCTCTCTGCCTCCTGGTCTTGAAGGCCTATTTCCTTCTCCATATTAAGGAAGGTCTCATCTATAATTCATTCAAATACAGCCTTATGTCTCCCTTTCTCTCTCTTTCCTCTTCCTCTGTGACCCCAATTGTTCTAATATTGTTTTACTTTATGGTATCACTGATCTCTCAAATTGTACCCCCGTGGTCCAGTAGTTGTTTAACTCTCTTCTTCTCAGCTTCCATATTCTCCATCATTTTGTCTTCTTTATCATTCACCCTCTCTTCTACCTCATTTATACTAGCAGTTAGAGCTTCCATTTCTTACTGCATCTCACCAATAGCATTTTTTATTTTGACCTTATATTTTTGTTCTTTTATTTCTCCAGTAAGCGATTGTCTAGTGTCTTCTATTATTTTTTTCAAATGCAGCGACTATCTTTACAATTGTTGTTTTGAATTCTACCTGTGACATCTTACTTGTATCCATATTGATTCCAACCCTGGCAATGAATACTGCCTCTTGTTCTCTATTTGGGGATGATTTCTTCTGTCTTCTCATTATGTCTAGAAAAGAATAGATGAAAGAGAGAAAATACAAAAAAAAAAAAAAAAAGCAATGACACCAGAAAATTAAACACTACACAAATCAGAAGAGATCAGAAGACAAAAGGAAAAGAAAGGTGAAAAATGAGTGTAAAATCAAATGAGAAGTTGAACCGAACAGAACAGTATATTCGATGCTGATTGTATTTTGGGCTGTTTGTTAGAGGAAACTAGATCCCAAAATAGGAAAGATAGAAAAACGTTTATGTATTCAAAAATGTATTTAAATAAAATAAAAGGAACCATAAAATGAAATATATATACAAAATGTTAGTGTGAAAATGAAAATGCAAAAATTCTTAAAAAATAATTGGTAAATGAAGGGGGAGAAGTCAGTGGGGAGATAAACCATGGGATACTTTGGACTCTGGGAAAAAATCTGAGGGTTTTAGAGGGGTAATGGCAGAGGATGGATTTGCCCAGTGATGAGTATTAAGGAAGGCATGCATTGCATGGAACACTGGGTGATATACACAAGCAATGAATCATGGAACACTACATCAAAAAGTAATGATGTACTGTGTGGTGACTAACATAGCATAGTTTAAAAAAGAAGAATTGATAAAATAAGAAAATTGCTGAAGAGGAAAATAAAATATACAGCTGAAGGAGTAAAGAATAGTAAGATCAAACTACGAAAACTATATACTTCTTTCCCAAAGAGCTGGAGTTTTGCAGTTCTGTATGCTTGGTTAACTTAGCATTCACTGGAAGATCCTGATCTTCTTCAAGGGGAGCAGCCTGGTGCACTGATTCTCAGATGTCTTTGCCTGGGGAGAATTGCACTACCTTTGGCAGGGGGCCAGGCTTGTTGTAAATGGCTCTGGAGCTGTAGTGGGTGTTGAAAATGTTGGCTCCCTGGTATCTAGTCCCAGAGCTGAAAGTTCATGACCCCCACTCTTCATTGCATCTTCAGAGAAAAGCAGTCAATCACACTTGTCTCCCCGGTTTCCATCCAATATTGGTGTTCACCCAGCCTGTGACCAAACATTTTTATCTCAGGCATGTGACCCTGTTTGGAGTCTCCAAACTTTACAGACTCCTGCAGTGTGCTCCCGTGCAGCTCTTCCTAGGTGAAGGAGTGGGTTCTCATAGAGGCCCCTGCTCTTCCTGGGCCTCTTCCTGAGCAGTTGCCCAACCAGACCATGCAGTGCACCAAGCAAAACCCGGTGCCTGGACTCGCTGTTTGCAGCTGGCTTCCCTGCTCCAATGCTTGGGATCTCTGCCAGCCTCAGGCACCCCTTGTCTTTTTGTGACCCTGGGGATCCTGAGACCACACTGTCCCACCTGGGATGATGCCCTATTTTGCCTCTTGAGAGCCTTTCTGGAAAACTTCTAGAAGTTCTGAGTTTGAGCTCCCCTGTTTAGAACGCTTTCTGATATCTGGCTTATGGAGGCCCCCCTTTGCCATTTACCTTCCAATATATCACCGCAGATTCATATCTCCACACCTCCTACCTTGCAGAAAGTGGTGGATTTCTATCTGTAGTATAGCTAGTGATTCTTTTCTCAGATATCTGGTTGATTTCACAGGTGTTCAGAAAGATTTGATAACTACCTAGCTGGATTCCAGGGACCAGATGAAATTAGGGCCCCTTACTCATCCACCATCTTAACTCTCAGGCAACCTTTGGTTTAAAATATGGTTTGTCTGATATAAGTACGGGTACTACAGTTTGTTGTTGTTGTTGTTTCTATGACCATTAGCAAGCCAAATTGTTATCCATCCCCTCACTTTCAATGGACAGGTGTCTTTAGGTCAAAAACGAGTCTCTTATAAGCAGTATATCAGTGGGTGTTGTTTTTTTATCTGTTCTGATACCCTATGTCTTCGCATTGGAGCATTTAGTCAATTTATATTCAGAACATTTATTCATAGATATGAATTTAGTGTCTTTGTATTACCTGTAAAGCCCCCATTCTTATAGATATTCTCTGTTCCTGTCTAGACTTTGTTGCTTTTTGTCTCTCTTTCCCACTCAAAGGGTCCCCTTAAATATTTCTTGCAGAGTTGTTTCAGTGTCCATGATCTCTTTTAGGTTTACTTGTCCTGGAAACTATTTATCCCTCCTTCTATTCTGAATGACAGCTGTGCTGGATAAAGTATTCTTGCCTGCATGTTTTTCCCACTCAGCACATTGAATATGTCCTTACACTCCTTTCTAGCCTGCCAAGTTTCAGTGAAAAGGTCTATTACGATTCTTCTGAGACTCCTAAATGCAAATACTATTTTGCTTTATGGAATCACTGAGTTCCTTATGTCTACTTTCATGATCTAATAGTTTCCCTCCTCCCTTCTTTTCAGCTCCATTATTTTCCATAATTTTATCTTCTCTCTCACCTATTTTCTTCTCTGCTTCTTCAATCTTCATTGTGACTATATCCAGTTCATTTTGCATCTACTTAGAGCAATTTTTAAAAAAATATTCAGCCTGACTAGTTTGAAGCATTTTGTATCAGCAGCAAGGGTTTCTATGTTGTCTTCAATGCTTTATTCAAGGCCAACAAGTAGTCTTATGACTGTTCTGAATTCTTATTCAGATATATTGCTTATATCTATTTTGAGCAGGTCTCTGGCTGTGATATCTTCCTGACCTTTCTTTCTAGGGATAATTCAGCTGCCTTTTCATTTTAGTTAAGTTTCTGCCTTTTTCATGCTTTGAGAGTTACTTATGTTTCTTGCTCCTGAGAGTAATGTTATATTAAGACAGGGTCATGCACGGTCCATACTCTGTCAGGCACTTCAGGATGTTTCTGATGTATGCTGTGTGCATTCTGCTGTTGCATTTTGGCTGCTCTTTCCCACTCCACAGTCCTCTGAAGAGCTACTTCTTGCCTGCAGTAGGAAGTTTTTGGACCTTTAACCAAATGTGGTTTGATTTGTTGTTGCTGTTGTTATTGTTCTTGTTGTTAAAATAAGCCTGGGATAAAAAGGTGGTGGTGGGGGGGAATCCTTATTTAAAAAAAGGAAAAGAAAAGAAGCAACAACAACAAAAACCTAACAATCAAAAATTATAAACCTGGAGATGGGTGACAAGATGGTGGAAAAGTAGGAGGTGCTGTTTCAACGGGTCCCCTGAAGTGAGCTGATTATCTCCCAAAGAACTCTGATCACCCATGAAATCAGTCCGAGATTAGAATTATACACTTCTGGATCTCTATGGGGGCAGAAGATGCCAGTGGACAGGTAAAGCAGAGTGGGAACATCGGACTGGCAGTGGAAGATAAACAAAAGGGGGAGGGAGCCACCAGAAGTGACCCATTAGAAAGTAATACCCCAATACGAGAGTGCCCTGTGATTGGGGATGAGCATTAAGCTAGAGGATGGTTGAAAGCACTCAAAAAGAGAAAAAGACACTACATCCTTCTTAAAGGGTCTATCCACCAAGAAGATCTAACAACTGTAAATATTTATGCCCCCAAGATGGGAGCAGCCAACTACATAAGACACCTGTTAATCAAGATAAAGAGTCATATTGACATGAATACATTAATAGCAGGGGATCTTAACAAGCCACTCTCAGTAACAGAGAGATCATCCAAGCAGAAAATTCATAAGGGAACAAGAGCATCAAATGACACATTGGACCAGAAGGACCTCATAGATATAAACAGAGCATTAGACCCTAAAACAGAAGAATATCCATTCTTCATGAGTGCACATGGAACCTTCTCCAGAATAGACCACATACTGGGTCACAAATCAGGGCTCAACCAATACCAAAAGATCAAGATTATTCCCTGCATATTCTCAGATCGCAATGCTTTTAAACTGGAGCTCAACCACAAGAATATGCTCGGAAGGAATTCAAACACCTGGAAGCTAAAGACCGCCTTGCTTAAGAATGCTTGAGTCAACCAGGAAATCAAAGAAAAACTTAAACAATCCATGGAAACCAAGGATAATGAAGACACTTCAGTCCAAAACCTGTGGGATACAGCAAAGGCCATCCTAAACGGGAAATACATAGCCACCCAAGCCTCCCTCAAAAAGATCGAAAAATCCAGAATACACCAGCTGTCTCTACACCTTAAAGAACTGGAGAATCAACAACAAATTAAGCCAATTCCACGCACAAGAAGGGAAATAATCAAGATTAGAGCAGAGATCGACGAGATAGAAGCTAGAGATAGAACCCATCAATGAAACTGGAAGCTGGTTTTATGAAAGAATCTATAAGATCGATAAAACACTGGCCAAACGAATCCAAAAGAAAAGAGAGAAGACCAAATTAATAAAATTATGAACGAAAAGGGAGAGATCACAACTAACACCAGGAAATACAAACAATCATCAGAAATTTCTATCAACAATTATATGCCAATAACTTAAGAAACCTAGACAAAGTGGATGCATTCCTGGAAAAATATAAACTTCCAAAACTGAACCAGAAAGAAATTCTCAACCTGAATAGACCAATATCTAGTAACAAGATTGTAGCAGTCATCAACCCCCCCCCCCCCAAAAAAAAAAAAAAGCCCAGGACCTGACGGATTCGCTGGGGTATTCTGCCAAAGCTTCAAAGAGAACATAATACCTATTCTCCTGAAGCTGTTTCAAAAAATCGAAACAGAAGGAAAACGTCCAGACTCTTTTTATGAAGCCAGTATTACCCTGATCCCCACACCAGGCAAAGGCCCCACCAAAAGGGAGAATTTCAGACCAATATCCATGATGAATATGGACGCAAAGATTCTCAAGAAGAACCTAGCTAATAGCATCCAACAGCACATTAAAAAGATTCCCCACTATGACCAAGTGGGATTCATCCCTGGGTTTCAAGGATGGCTCAACATTCGCAAATCAATCAATATGATAAAACAAATCAATAAGAGAAGAGAGAAGAACAACATAGGCCTCTCAATTGCTGTAGAAAAAGTATTGGACAGAAGCCAGCATCTGTTCCTGATTAAAACACTTCAAAGTATATGGATAGCGGGAACATTCCTCAACTTCATAAAACCTAACCATAAAAAACCCACAGCAAATATCATCCTCAATAGGAAAAAGCTGACAGCCTTCCCTTTGAGATCAGGAACACGACAAAGATGCCCACTCTCACCACTCGTGTTCAACATAGCGTTAGAAGTCCTAGCAACAGCAATTGGACAACAAAAAGAAAGAAAAGGTATTCAAATTGGCAATGAAGAAGTCAAACTCTCTCTCTTCACAGAAGACATGAGGCCTTATATGGAAAACCCAAAAGATTCCACCCCCAAACGACTAGAATTCATTCACCAATTCAGTAATGTGGCAGGATACAAAGTCAATGTACAGAAATCAGTTGCTTTCTCATACACTAACAATGAAAATAGAGAAAGGGAAATTAGAGAATTGATTCCATTTGCTATAGCACCAAGAACCATAAGATACCTGGGAATAAACCTAACCAAAGATGCAAAGAATCTGTACTCAATGAACAAGAGAACACTCATGAAAGAAACTGAAGAAGATACAAAATGATAGAATACCATTCCATACGTATAGAACAGAAGAGTAAGCATTGGTAAAATGTCTATACTGCCTAGAGCAGTCTATACTTTCAAAGCCATTCCAATCAAAATTCTAGCGGCATTTTTCAGAGCTGGAGCAAACCATTCTAAAATATGTATGGAACCAGAAGAGACCCCGAATTGCTAAGGAAATGTTGAAAAAGAAAAACAAAACCGGGGGCATCACGTTGCCTGATTCCAAGCTTTACTACAAAGCTGTGATCACCAAGACAGGACGGTACTGGCAAAAAAACAGACACATAGACCAGTGGAACACAGTAAAGGGCCCAGATATGAACCCTCAACTCTATGGTCAAATAATCTTGGACAAAGCAGGAAGAAATATGCAGTGGAAAAAAAGACAGTCTCTTCAACAAATGGTGCTGGGAAAATCAGACAGCTATGTGTAGAAGAATGAAACTCAACCATTCTCTTACACCATACACAAAGATATAAACTCAAAATGGGTACAAGACCTCAATGTAAGGCAGGAAACCATTAGAATCCTAGAGGAGAACATAGGCAGTAACTTCTTCAACATTGGCCACAGCAACTTCTTTCAACATATGTCTCCAAAAGCAAAGGAAACAAAAGTGAAAATGAACTTTTGGGACTTCATCAAGATCAAAAGCTTCTGCACAGCAAAGGAAACAGTCAGCAAAACAAAGAGGCAACACACGAAATGGGAGAAGATATTCACAAATGACAGTACAGACAAAAGGCTGATATCCAGGATCTATAAAGAACAGCTCAAACTCAACACACACAAAACAGATAATCGTGTCCAAGAATGGGCAGAAGACATGAACGGACACTCGGCCAATGAAGACATACTAATGGCTATCAGACACATGAAAAAGTGTTCATAATCACTGGCCCTCAAGGAGTTTCTAATCAAAACCCCATTGAGATACCACCTTACGCCAGTTAGAATGGCCAATATTAGTAAGACAGGAAACAATGTGTGTTGGAGAGGATGTGGAGAAAGGGGAATCCTCTTGCACTGTTGGTGGGAATGCAAGTTGGTGCAGCCTCTTTGGAGAACAGTGTGGAGATTCCTCAAGAATTTAAAATTAGAGCTTCCCTATGACCCTGCAATTGCACTCCTGGGTATTTACCCCAAAGATACAGATGTCAATAGAAGGGTTATCTGTACCCCAATGTTTATAGCAGCAATGGCCACGGTCGCCAAACTGTGGGAAGAACCAAGATGCCCTTCAATGGACGAATGGATAAGGAAGATGTGGTCCCTATATACTATGGAGTATTATGCCTCCCTCAGAAAGGATGAATACCCAACTTTTATAACAACATGGATGGGACTGAAAGAGATTATGCTGAGTGAACTAAGTCAAGCAGAGCGAGTCAAATATCATATGGTTTTGCTTATTTGTGGAGCATAAAAAATAACACAACAACACATGGGGAAAATTGGAGGGGGAGATGAACCATGGGCGATTGTGGTCTCCGAAAAAACAATCTGAGGGTTTTATAGGGGTGGGCGTGGCGGATTTGTTGAGCCTCGTGATGGGTATTATGGAGGGCACATATTGCATGGAACACTGGGTGTGATGCATAAACAATGAATTCTGGAACACTGAAAATAAATTTAAAAATAAATTAAAATTTTAAAAAAAATTATAAACCTGATTCCAAAGAAAACAAAAGGAGAAAAAAAAGGGTAAACAGAGGCCTTATCCAAAATAAAAAGAAAAAGGCATTTTAAAAACAAAAACCCAAGAATAAAATAGCATAGAAATACTGATAAGCCAGATTCCAAAGGAAAGAAAAAGAAAGGAAAGAAAGGAAAAGAAAAGAAAAAGAATGTAAAGCCTGGTCCTTTTTTGAGCAGAACTTCATGTGATGCTTTAAAGCACTCTATGATCAATAAACTTGGTGCATGCAGGGTGCTGCCTGTCTGGCGGAGACCCCCACTGCACTGGCTCAGTCAAACCTGTCCCAATAAATATGTACTTCCATCTCTTGCCTCCACTGTGCACCACTGTGTTGCTCTCTGAAGTCTGACTGTGTTGGTGCTGTGGGGGAAAATGGCTCCACCCTACTATTTCCTCCTCACACAGGGCATCTCGCAACCCTCCACTGTTCAGGAAGCCCTCACAGAATAGTGAGAGCCATCAGCATGCCCCGCATCACAGCTCTCCTGTGTTTTGTCTTTGGCTCCCTGCTGGGATTCAAAACTCCAAGTCTTAAAGAAGCTGGCACCACACGGACGCACCCCTCTCCTCTTGAGAAGAGCCTCCCTGTGCTGTATCTTGTGTCCTTTGTCCCAGGAAAACAATCCCAAGTTTGCATAGCTTGCAAAATCTATGGTGTGGCACTTTGAAAAGCAGCGACTCAGTTATCCACCTTCTCCACACGCCTCTGTCACCTCACCCATGAACGGCCCTTTGCTGGTGCCTGCAGGGTCTTTTGTCCTTGGAGAGCCACTATAAGCTCTTCCAAATGTACTCCAGGAAGAGAATGTTCTCCCCCAGTGTGACCCAGGAGATCCCTATATCACCTTGTGTGTTATTGGTCCAGCAGCCTCCTTCCCCTCAAGAGTGCAAGCTACAGCTCCACTCTGACAAAAGTCATGCACCTCCAAAACCTCAGAGTTTGAGCTCCCCAGGCTCTTTGAAAAAAAAAAAAAAAATCTGTGACATTCAGAACGCTTGCTCCCCAGTCTGTGGTCTGTAGAGGTTTTTGTCCTGTGTGAACCTGAGGCCACACTCTCTCAACACCTCTCTCTTTCTCTCCCTTTCTCTCTCTGTGGAAAGCGTCCCCGCCCTTCCATGGCACTGCAGTTTTCCTCTCCCTCAATTCACTTCCACACTCCTTGCACCTGCCACGCTGTCTCCCTCCACAGTATCACTGTGGAGATGCTTCTCTCAGTCTCAACATTGCTTTCCTAGGTGTTCCAAGGGATCTGACTTCAATACAGCTGTGACTGAGGGGCTAGGAAAGCCCAGGGTCCCCCTACTTCTCTGCCATCTTGACTCTTCCCCATTCATTTATTGATGGTCACTTATGTTTCTTCCATATCTTGGATAATGTAAATAAGGATGCAATAAACAGAGGGATTCATAAATCTTTTCATATTAGTGCTTCCTCTTTCTTTCAGTAAATACTTAGTGAAATTACTGGATCATTAAGGTATTCCAATTTTTTTGATTTTTTTGAGACCCCCCCCATCCTGTTTTCCATGCTGGCTGTACCTATTCACATCTGCACCAACAGTGCATGAGGGTTCTCTTTTCTCTGTATCCTCACCAGCACATGCTATTTCTTCTCTCTCTTTTTTTTTTTATTTTTTTATTTTTTATAAACGTATATTTTTATCCCCAGGGGTACAGGTCTGTGAATCACCAGGTTTACACACTTCACAGCACTCACCAAAGCACATACCCTCCCCAATGTCCTTTTTGATATTAGCCATCCTGACAGTTGTGAGGTGATCCTGAAACCATAAAACTCTGAAAAAGAGAACAATAAACAGTAGTTTCTTGAACATTGGCATTAGCAACATATTTATGGAAATGACTCCTTAGGCAAAGGAAACAAAAGCAAAAAAACAAAAACAAAAACAAAACAAAACAAAACAAAACCCACAAAAAACTATTGGGATTACAGCAAAATTAAAAGCTTTTGCATAGCAAAGGAAGCCATCAACATAATGAAAAACAAGCAACTGAATGGAAGAATACATTCTAAAGTTATTTATCTGGTAAAGGGATACTATCCAAAATATATAAAGAACTTCTACAACTGAACACCAAACAGCAACAACAACCAGAGCAACAACAATTAGTCTGACTAAAAATGGACAGAGTACCTGAATAGACATTTCCCCCCAAAGAACACCTAGAAGATGGCCAACAGACACATGAAAAGTTGCTGAACATCATGTATCATCAGGAAAACAGAAATCAAAATCACAGTGGGGTATCACGTCGCCAGAGCATTTAGGCATGAAAACAGAAAGGAAAGGATCCAAGTCAGAAAAAGAGAAGTAAAATTATCTGCTTTAGATGACATGATCTTATAGGTAGAAAGCTCCAGGGGATCCAAAAAAACACTGTTAGAACTAATGAATAAATTTACTAAAGTACCAGGTAACAAAATCAAGATATGAAAATCATCTGGTTTCTATACACTAACAAGGAACTGTCTGAAAATTGAATTATGCAAGTTGGCGCAGCCACTTTGGAAAACAGTGTGGAGATTCCTTAAGAAATCGAAAGTAGAGCTTCCCCATGACCCTGCAATTGCACTATTGGGTATTTACCCCAAAGATACAGATGTAGTGAAAAGAAGGGCCATCTGTACCCCAAATTTCATAGCAGCAATGGCCACGGTCACCAAACTGTGGAAAGAACCAAGATGCCCTTCAACAGACAAGTGGATAAGGAAGATATGGTCATATATACTATGGTGCATTATGCTTCCATTCGAAAGGATGAATACCCAACTTTTGTATCAACATGAACGGGACTGGAAGAGATTATGCTGAGTGAAATAAGTCAAGCAGAGATAGTCAATTATCATATGGTCTCACTTAACTGTTGTGCATAAGGAATACCACGGACAACATTGGGAGTTGGAGCAGAGAAGTGAGTTGGGGGAAATCGGAGGGGGAGATGGACCATGGGAGACTGTGGACTCTGAGAAACAAACTGAGGGTTTTGGAGGGGAGGAGGGTGGCAGGGTGGGTGAGCCTGGTGGTAGGTATTAAGGTGGGCACATATTGCATGGAGCACTGGGTGTGGTGCATAAACAATGAATCACAGAACACAGAAAAAAATTAAAATTAAAAAAAAAAAAAAGCAATGTCATCTCCAATAGGAACATAAGGAATAAAGTGCTTTGGAATAAACTTAACTAAGTTGGTAAAAGGCATACGCTTGAAAACTATGAAACAAAGAAGACACAAATTTGTGGAAAGATACTCCACATTCATAGATTAGAAAACTTAATATTGTTAAAATGTCTGTACTATGCAAAGTGATCTACAGTTTCAATGCAACCCCTTCAAAATACCAGTGACAGTGTTCACAGAAATTAAAAAGAAAAGAAAACAATCCTAACATTCATATGAAATCAATAAATACCCCCAATAGTCAAAACATCTCAAGAAAGGATAGCATACCTGGAGTCATTGCACTTCCTGACTTCAAAATACATTACAAAGCAAATATAATTAAAACAGCATGAGCATGGTACTGGTGGCATAAAAAAAGACATATAGACCAAAGGAACCGAATAGAAATTCCAGAAATAAACTGATTTTCGAGAAGAGTGCCAGTGATACCCAGTGGGGAAAGGATGGTCTCTCCAACAAATTGTGCTGGAGAAAATAGAGATCCACATGCAAAAGAATGAAAATAGACCCTTATCTTTCACCATACCAAAAAATATACTCAAAAGAATTACAAATTTAAATGGAAGACCTGAAGCCATCAGTGTCCTAGAAGAACATTTAAGGAAAAAGCTTCATGACATTGTCCCAGGCAATGATTTTTTGGACATAAGGCCAGAAGCACAACAACAAAAGTAATAATAGACATGTGGGACTAATCAAACCTGAAAAAAAAATCTGCATGTCAAAGGAAAGAGCAATGTGAAAAGACAACCTATGGAATGGGAGAAAATACTGGAAAATGATACAGCTAAAAAGGGATTACTATCCAAAATATATTGGAAACTTCCTGTAACTCAATAAGCAACCAACCAACCAAACACCACAAATAACCCAATTTTAAAAATGGGCTAAGGATCTGAATAGACATTTCTCCAAAGAAGATGTACAAATGGCCAAAAGGTATATGAAAGGATGCTTGGAGTCACTAATCATCAAAGAAAAGCAAATCAAAGCCATAGTGAGATATCACCCCAATACCCATTTGAATGGTTGTTATTCTTTTTTAAATGATAAGAAATGTTGGTGAGGTTATGGTATAATCCAAACCCATGTGCACCACTGGTGGGAATATAAAATACTGCAGCTGTTATGGAAAATAATATGTATATTTCTCAAAAAAAATTAAACACATAACTAACATATGATTCTGCAGTCCCACTTCTGAGCATATATCCAAAAGCATTGAAATCAGAATATCAAAGAGATATCTTCACTCATATATTCATTGCAGCATTATTCACAATACTCAAAATATGATTACAAACTACATGTTTATCAGTGGATACCTTCTGGTGTATAACCACAATGGAATATTATTTGGTTTCAAAAACAGGAGGAAATTCTGTCATATATGACAACATGGATGTGCCTGGAGGACATTATACCTAATGAAATCAACCAGTCACAGAAGAAAACATCCTGAAGGACTCCACTTATATCAGGTACCTAAAATAGCCAAACTTAGAGAAACAGAAAGAAAAATGGTGGTTGCCAAGGCCTGGAGAGGAGGGAAATGGAGATTGGTGTCCAATGCGTATAAAGTTAGAATTATGCAAGATAAATAGGCCCTAGAAATCTGCTGCATGACATCGTGCTTATGGTTAACAATACTATATCATGTACTTAAAAATGTGTTGAGGGTAGATCTAATGTTAAGTGCTTGTACCACAATAAAAAAACAGAAACAAAAGCAAAACAACTGTGGTGGACATTGCTGCTATAGGCATTGGGGTGCAGGTGCCCCTTTGAATCACTATGTGTGTATCCTTTGGATAAATACCTAGTAGTACAATTGCTGGGTCATAGGGTAGCTCTGTTTTTAACTTTTTGGCAAACCTCCAAACTGTTTTCCAGAGTGGCTGCACCAGCTCGCATTCCTACCAATAGTGTAAGAATTTTCCCTTTCCTCTGCATCCTCACCGACATCTCTTGTTTCCTGAGATGTAAATTCTAGCCACCTCACACCATTGCAGTTTTGATTCGTACTTTCCTGATGCCGAGCGATGTTGAGCACTTTTTCATGTGTCTGCTGGCCATTTGTAGGTCTTCCTTGGAGAAGCGTCTGTTCATGTCTTCTTCCCATTTCCTGACTGGATTTTTTGTTTGTTTGTTTGTTGGATGTATCGAATTTGATATATTTTGTTCTTTATACATTTTGGATACTACCCTTTATCCAATATGTCATTTGCTCCCATTGTGCACATTGTCTTTTAGTTTGCTTGATTGTTTCCTTTGCGGTGCAAAGGGTTGTTTTTTTGTTTTTTGTTTGTTTTGTTTTTGTTTTTGTTTTTGTTTTGTTTTGTTTTGTTTTGTTTTGCTTTACTCTGATGAAGGGCGAATGGCTCCTGTTTTGCTTTTTTTTCCCTTTGCCTTGAGAGACGTGTCTAGCAAGAAGTTGTTGTGGCTGAGGTTAAAGAGGTTGCTGCCTGTGTGCTCTAGAATTTTGATGGGTTCCTGTCTCATATTTAGGCTTTTCATTAATTTTGAGTTTATCTTTGTGTATGCTTTAAGAAAGTGGTCAGGTTTCATTCTTCTGCATGTGGCTGTCCAATACTCCCAACACCATTTGTTGAAGAGACTGTCCTTTTTCATTTGGATAGTCTTTCCTGCTTTGTTGAAGCTTAGTTAATCATAGAGTTGGGGGTCCATTTCTGGGTCCTCCATTCTGTTTTATTGATCTATGGGTCTATTTTTGTGCCAGCGCCATATTGGCTCAATGATTACAGCTTTGTAATACTGCTGAAAGTCTGGAATTGTGATGCCTTCATCTTTGGTTTTCTTTTGCAACATTCCTTTGGCTATTCAGGGTATTTTCTGATTCCATACAAACATTAGGATTGTTTGTCCCAGCTCTGTGCGGAAAAAAGTTGATGGTATTTTGAAGGGGACTGCATTGAATGTGTAGACTGTTTTGGATAGTATAGACATTTTAACACCATTTGTTCTTCCAATCCATGAGCATGAGAAAAAAAAATTTTTTTTTTCCATTTCTTTGTGTCTTCCTCAAGTTCATTCATAAGTGTTCTGCAGTTTTCAGAATATCAATCCTATACCTCTTTGGTTAGTTTTATTCCTAGGTACTAATGACTTTTGGTGCAATTGTAAATGGGATTGGCCCCTTGGTTTCCCTTTCTTCTGCCCCATGGTTATTGCATAGAAATGCACTTTCTTTTATTAATGTGGTTTATGACGTTGATGGATTTGTGGATATTGAACCATCCCTGCAGCCCAGGAGTAAATCCCACTTGGTTGTGGTGAATAATATTTTTAATGTACTGTGAGATCACATTAGCTTGCATCTTGGTGCAAATTTTTAAATCCTTGTTCATCAGGGATATTGGTCTGTAATTCTCTTTTTCAGTAGGGTCTTTGTCCGGTTTGGGGATCAGTGTAATGATGGTCTCAGAAAATGAGCTTGGAAGTTTTCGCTCCATTTCTATTTTTTGGAACAGTTTCAGAAGAATGGGTAATGGGTATTAATTTTACTTTAAATGTTTGGTAGAATTCCCCTGGGAAGCCATCTGGCCCTGGATTCTTGTTTGAGGGGAGGTTTTTCATTGTTGTTGCTGTTGTTGATTTTGTTTTCATTTTCCTTTGAGTATTACTTTTTTTTTTAATTTAAAAAAACTGAAAAAAGAAACAATTTCCCCCAAATCACACTCTTTTATAATTTTTACAAAGCAAAAAGTTTCCTTTCGGCCTATCTAATCCCACTTTTAAAAGGTTTACAAATTTTTGATATATATGTTTCCCAGCTTTTTCATAAATTTATTCAGAAATACCTAGATACACGTCACACATATACAAAATGCATTTGCATTATACCATTTCTTGCTTATTTATTTATTTATTTATTTATATTTTTTGTGATCTAGAAATCTTTTCAATTTTTTAAACATCTCTAAGGCATAGGTAAAAGGCTCTATCTTCTCAGAGGTAAGGTTTTTTTTTTATTATTTTGCATTTTACTTATTTTTTTTTCCTTTCAAAAGTGTTGATTTATTTACACTGCGCTGATTCACCCTCTCCAGATACACAGCTTCTAATAGGCAAAGTTAGAGGAGCAGGTATAACAAACTATGGTTTAGAAATGCGCAGGCACTGTACTTGTGTGTTTCACTATACCTGAAATCTACTGACCCTCCAAACCAGCTCCATGAAAGGCAACTCTGGAGACATCTAGATGAAGTCTGAATCCTGATGGCAATATCTGGTCATTCTAGAGTCTAAACAGGATATTTGGGCTATACCTTTGGCCAGCCAAGGGGCACACAGGAAGAGTATGCAAAGCCCACATCAAATTATAGCAGGTCTTCAAGCTTACTATTCTGCCACAAATTTATAAATATGAAGAACTAATCATTTGGGAGCTATGAGGTCAAAGGGATACACAGCACAATTATACTGTGTAAAGTCACCATCCTGTGGATCCTTAGCTCTCTCTGGTTATGACCTCAAACACTTAAAAAGGAAGGCTTAAGTATCCTGGGATATAATTATCAGAATGTTTGGGTACATTTATTCCAGAATATCAAGTAATAGGGCTCACCTCCACGATTACTTCTTGTGATAAGCATACAAGGCAACCCATCAGAGATTGCTCCTTATAGCTGCTAAGCTCCCAAAAGTTCAAGGGGCCAGGTAGGCTGCAGAAAACTATCAGGGCTAAGCAGACTCTGTAAGCCAGCCCTCATAGCTCTAAGTCTTATTCTGGTTCTGGGCACATTTCAGTTCTGCTCCAATTCAGCAATGACAGACATGTACTTGAACTCATTTGGTCTGAAGTTAAAAGTCTCCACTAACCCGTAGGTCTCCTTCCGGTCGGTGGCATAGAAGAGCTGAACTTGGTTGGCAATGCACTGTGCCTCAGCAACATTCAGAAATGTGGGATCCATTTCTGCTGTCATCAGCACTATGCCCTTTTCTTCCTTAAGTTCAGGGTAGTGATATAAAACCAGCTGGCTGGTTGCAGCATCCCCTCGGGTCTGAATATTTATAAGTGCAGTGAAGTGGAGTTCAGTACCTGTCCATTGTCCTACAAAGAACTCATAACCTTCCCTTCTTGGTAGTGCACAGAGAAATGTTGGACAGGACTGAGCCCGGGACCAGATCAAGTCAAACTTCTCTTTAGGAATAACTGCATAGACCGTATCTTTTGCTGCAAAATACTGCTGCCAAATCTGTCTTACTTCTTCTGCAGTTTTGTCTTTCACCATTTCAATGTTAAAGATTGAACTGAGAGTCTTGCCCTTAGTGAATCCTCTGCTCACAGGATGTTTCCCCAGGGCATCTGTGTTCTGTTCTACACATTTGATAAAGTCACCTTGCCTGGAGTGCCCCACTGGCTGCTTCCGAAACTCAATGCGCTTTTCCAGTCGGGATTCAAAAGCAGCTGGGTCAGACCTGCGCAGCTGCTGGATCTTGTCTCAGTAGCGGTCGTAGAAGGGGTTGGCTTCGAGCTCGGCTCCAACCCCGCTGCCGTGGGCGCCCCCCGCGGGGCCGCCCCAGCCGCGGCGCACCGGGAACACGCGCAACTGCGCGGGGAACACGAGCCCCAGGCCTAGGGCGCGGGTGCGCACGGCGCACAGCCCCCGGTACAGACCTGCCACCTGCAACACGGCCGGGCCTGTACCACCTGCCGCAGCCACGGCAGCCATGCCCCCCCCCCCCCCCCCCCGCGCGTCCGCCTCAGCCCGAGGCCAGCACGTCTGCTCCATCGCGCTGCCGGTCCGCCGCGCCCTTGCTCCGGCACCGAGGTTCCGCGCGCTCCGCGACTCCGCCACCCGCTCGGGGGGGCGGCTCGGGGTGCCGCCGCATGTCTCCACCCCTCCGCCGCCCCAAGTTTGCCCGGCTCCTGCATTTTACTTATTTATTTATTTTATTAATTTATGTATTTTCAGAAAAGCAGTATTCATTCTTTTTTCACCACACCCAGTAATCCATGCAATCCATGCCCTCTATAATACCCACCACCTGGTACCCCAACCTCCCACCCCCCTGCCAATTCAAACCCCTCAGATTGCTTTTCAGAGTCCATAGTCTCTCATGATTCACCTTCCCTTCCAACTTACCCCAACTCCCTTCTCCTCTCTAACACCCCATGTCTTCCATGCTATTTGTTACGCTCCACAAATAAGTGAAAACATATGATTATTGACTCTCTCTGCTTGACTTATTTCACTCAGCATAATCTCTTCCAGTCCCGTCCATGTTGCTACAAAAGTTGGGTATTCATCCTTTCTGATGGAGGCATAATACTCCATAGTGTATATGGACCACATCTTCCTTATCCATTGGTCCATTGAAGGGCACCTTGGTTCTTTCCATAGTTTGGCGACCGTGGCCATTGCTGCTATAAACATTGGGGTACAGATGGCCCTTCTTTTCACGACATCTGTATCTTTGGGGTAAATACCCAGGAGTGCAATGGCAGGGTCATAGGGAAGTTCTGTTTTTAATTTCTTGAGGAATCTCCACACTGTTCTCCAAAGAGGCTGCACCAACTTGCATTCCCACCAACAGTGCAAGAGGGTTCCCCTTTCTCCACATCCTCTCCAACACATGTTGTTTCCTGTTTTGTTAATTTTGGCCATTTTAACTGGTGTAAGGTGATATCTCAATGTGGTTTTAATTTGAATCTCCCTGAGGACTAGTGATGCTGAACATTTTTTCATGTGTCTGATAGCCATTTGTATGTCCTTGATTGGAGAAGTGTCTGTTCATATCTTCTGCCCATTTTTGATATGTTTGCCTGTTTCGTGTGTGTTGAGTTTGAGGAGTTCATTATAGATCCTGGATATCCACCTTTTGTCTCTACTGTCATTTGCAAATATCTTCTCCCCTTCCGTGGGTTGCCTCTTTGTTTTTTTGACTGTTTCCTTTGCTGTGAAGAAGCTTTTGATTTTGATGAAGTCCCAAAAGTTTATTTTTGCTTTTGTTTCCTTTGCCTTTGGAGACATATCTTGAAAGAAGTTGCTGTGGCTGATATAGAAGAGATTACTGCCTATGTTCTCCTCTAGGAGTCTGAGGGATTCCTGTCTCACGTTGAGGTCTTTTATCCATTTTGAGTTGATCTTTGTGTACGGTGTAAGAGAATGGTTGAGCTTCAACTCGACCATTTCTTGCTTTTTAAATTAAAACGAAATTCTTCACACTCGAAAGGTCAGAAAGTATTCAGAGATATATCCCATTTTTTAATGGATGTATAGTATTCCACTAAATGAATGTGTGATAATTTATTCATTTTCCTATTAATGCTGAGTTGGGTTGTATTCAATTCATTTCTTTGGTGACTTTGAGATACAATTCATAAAAATGCAATTCACCTGTTTGAGGCTTACAATTCATTATTTGTAGTATATTCATAGAGTTGTACAATTTTCACCACAACCCATTTTAGAACATTGTAACCAACCTCTGAAGAAACCTCATACAACTCAGCTATCAGCCCCAGCCCTGAGCAACCACTAATCCACTCTCTGTCTCTATATATTTACCAGTTCCAGACACTTTATATGAATGGAATCATGTAATTATGTGGTCTTTTGTGACTGGCTTCTTTCATTTAGCATGCTTTCAGGGTTCTTTCATGTTTGTAGCATATATTTGAAGTGTTCCTTCACTTTGGAAGAGTATGTAAAGAATTTGTATTAATTCTTCTTTAACATTTACTAGAATTTATCTGAGAAGCCATTTAGGCCCAGGCTTTTTCTCGTGGGTATTTTTAAAAGTTGTTAGTTAACGTCTTTACTTGTTACAGACATTTTCAGATTTTGTTTTCCATTGGCCCAGTAGTTGGTGTGTTTCTAGGAATTTTTCCATTCCAACTAAGCTATCGAATTTATTGGCATATAATTGTTCATAGGGTTCCTTCATAATCTGTTTTATTTCTAGAAGGTTAATAGTAATGTTCCCTCCTTCACTTCTGATTCTAGTAATTTGAGTCTTCTTTTTTTCTTGGTCAATCTAGGAAAAGTTTAGTCACTTTTGTTTATCTTTTTTTGTAGAACCAACTATTAATTTCATTGACATCTGTACTGTTTTTTTGTATTCTCTGTCATTTATTTATCTAGTCTTTTTTATTTCCTTCCCTCTGCTTGCTCTAAGATTAGTTTGCTCCTCTTTTTCCAGTGTCTTAGGCATAAAATGAGGTTATCGATATGTGATTTTTCTTCTTGTTCAATATAGGCATTTGTATCTATAAATTTCTCTCACCAAAAGCATTGTTTTTGGTGCATCCTGCATTTTGGTATGTTGTATCTTCATTTTCATTGTTCTCAAAGAGAGTCAACCCATCAGAAAGATAGAGCAAAATTATATATGCACCTAACAACAGAACACCAAAATACATGAATCAAAAACTGAATAAAGGGGCACCTGGGTGACTCAGTGGGTTAAAGCCTCTGCCATCAGCTCAGGTCATGATCTCAGGGTCCTGGGATCGAGCCCCACATCAGGCTCTCTGCTCGGTGGGGAGCCTGCTTCCTCCTTTCTCTCTCTGCCTGCCTCTCTGCCTACTTGTGGTCACTGTCTGTCAAATAAATAAATAACGTCTTTTAAAAAATTGAACTAAGTGAAGGGAGAAATCCACAAGTCTACACTAAGAGGTGGGGTATTCTGTATCTCACTTTCAATAATAAAACAAGTAGGTAGTAAACAAGGAAATAGAAGAGGTGAACAGTGCCATAATGAACTAGACCTTAAAGTGATCTATAAAACATTTTACCCAGCATGAACAGAATGCTCCTTTTGCTCAAGGATACATGAAATATCTCCAGAATAGATCATATCATAGACCATGAAACAAACCTCAGTAAATGTAAGTGGACTGAAATCATGCAAAGTACATTTTCTGACTCCATGGAACAGAGTTAGAAATCAATAACAGAAAGTTGAGGAACTCATAAACATGAATTAGACACTTTTAAATGACCAATGGGTCAAATAAAAGATCACAGGGGCCATTAGGAATTCCTTTGAGATGGATTTTGGAAGATTTTTGATTACTGATTCGATTCAATTTCTTCGCTGGTGATGGGTCTGTTCAGGCCTTCCATTTCTTCCTGTTTCACTTCTGGTAGTTTATATGTTTCTAGGAACTTACCCATGTTTTCCACTTTGCCTAATATTTCAGCATATAATTGCTCATAATACTCTCTTATAATTGTTAGTATTTCTTCAGTGTTGCCTGTGATCTCTCTTCTTTCATTCATGATTATATTTATTTGGGCCCCTTTTCTTTTTGATAAGTCTGGCTAGGGTTTGTTTGTTTGTTTGTTTGTTTGTTTTTAATCTTATTAATCCTTTCAAAGAACCAGCTCCTCATTTCGTTGATCTATTCTACTGCCTTTTTGTTTTGTTTTGTTTTCCTATATCATTGATTTCTGCTCTACTCCTTATTATTTCACTTCCCCTGTTGGATTTAAGGTTTTTGTTGTTGTTGTTGTTGTTGTTCTTTCTCCAGCTCTTTTAGGTGTATGGTTAGGTTGTGTATATGAGACTTTTCTTGCTTCTTGAGGAAGGCTTGTATTTCAATATACTTCCCTCTTAGGACTGCCTTCGCTGCACCCCAAAGATACTGAACTGTCATGTTTTCATTTTAAATTTGCTTACATCTCCTAACTGAACCATTTCTTTCTTTAGTAGGATGTTCTTTAACCTCCATGTATTTGTGGTCCTTCCAAGTTTCCTCTTGTGATTGACTTTGAATTTCATAGCATCCTGGTCTGAAAACATACATGGTAACATCTCAATGTTTCTGTACTGGTTGACACCTGATTTGTGACGGATCATTATGTGATATATTCTGGGGAATGTTTCGTGTGCCCTGGAAAAGAATGTGTATTCTGCAGTTTTAGGATGAAATGCTCTGAATATATCTGCTAAGCCCATCTGGTCCAGGTCATTCAACACCCTTCTTTCCTTGTTAATCTTCTGCTTAGATGATGTGTCCATTGCTGTGAGTGGGGTGTTAAAGTATAGCCAAAATATGAAAAGAG